>NW_027279644.1:0-132500 GCF_046629955.1 Centroberyx affinis
GAGTAATTAGGATTATCAAAGCCTTCTGATGCAAAGCATCCACTCACTGTCTCATTTAAATTTCTTTACAAGTAAATCAGTAATTACTAACAATATTTACTATAATATCTGTTAAAATAATATCTATAACATTGCATCACTACCAGATGATATCAATCTAAAGAGTCACCATCTCTATGCACCAAGTTGACTGTTGATCAGCTGTCAGTCAGAGTTTGGTAAAGTGATGTGAAATTATGGACTCACTCAGAGCAAGTCTCAGAGAGATGTTGAGAATAGCTTGAAGGGGACACAGCAGCCCAAAGCTCACCAGAACCACACTGAGATGTCGGAACTCTGTATAACACACACACACACACACACACTCTTCATCTTAGAGTTGGCCCGTACTCTTGTCCTGTTAATAAATCAAAGCAAACAAAAAAACATGCGTACATGGAATTCTACATACATTGTCTTGTACACTAGAACACCTTTAAAACCTACTAAGATATAATGACATGCATAATATTTCTAATACTCATAATGCCAGAAAGTGCTATACAACAAAAACAATGCAACACTGAGTAAATACAACCCTACTTGACTTTGGAATCCTGTCTGAAACAGCCTCCTCAGCTTCAGCCTTGGGGAAGTTCTGATAGTCACCAGTTTCCACTTGGATTTCAGACTCCCCTGAGTGAAAAAATACAGCCATGTAGTTGAAGCAGCTTTCCACTGTAGGCTAGAGGTGTGTGTTGTGTTTGATGATGTGCAGCGCTTCACACTGAGCCAAATGACTCAACACTTCCCCCTTTTCCTCTCTGTCATCTGTCTTCCTGCTTCTGTGCCTACAGCTAGGTGTTTAAGAGGCAATGTTGCTTTGTCAAACATTGTTTATACCTCTTTCATCCTTTCCAAATGACATTTTACAAGTTGAATATGGACACAAATACAAACACTTTTTGTATTATGACATTTATTTATTTTGTTTTTAACTTATTAAAAATAGCTAGTATTTAATAAAAAAGTGTGCAGATTTTATTCTTAGTGGTTGAAGGAGTGGAATTTCCTGTTTCATCGTGATGAATAACTAAATAGATGATAACTTACAGAGGGATTCGAAAAAAAAAAGAAGCTTTTTGATGAATTATTTATTATATGATGGAAATCTGAGATTTGTCTCTCGTAAAATATAAATGACAAAAATATTAAAACGGCCTCAGTAAATTACGAGCTATTTTTGTTCAGAAGCAACAGGTCAAATTTGGTGGCCATATCTACAAGTGAAGTTGAATTTTTGATGATTGTTTGTAAACTTCATCAAACTACAGTAGTTTTACATGCAAAATATTATATTTCAAAATTAATAAACCTTTTTGACCTGTGGTACCTCACCTTTATGTCTTATTCCTCATCTCTTCTTTATAATAGAATTTTAGAACACATGGTTGTGGTGTAGATAAATTATATTAAACACGTCTATAGTCACATTTGCTTACAAATGGAAGAAGTCTCCTATCAAAAAAAACGTAAACCTATTTTTGAAACAGGTTGTACCTCTGAGATTATGGATTCAAATTTGGTCAATAACCTTTGTTGCATATCGCTATCAGTCTAGTCTAGTCTAGTTTATTTATATAGCCCTTTATCACAAGCATGTCTTAAAGGGCTTTACATAACTTCATATACAGTACATGTCATATACATGCTACATCATACTACATATACAGTAAATACACATCATATACATCCTATACTACGTCATATACATACTTCATATACATCATTTACTACATCATATACATACTATACTACATCATATACATACTTCATTACACTACCAAACAACAAAATGGAGGCAGGAATGCAAAGTACATTGCCAATTAGTTGTTAAAGTGATTAAACATTGATCAACAAATAAAATTAAAACTTTTTATCTTGGTTCACAAGCTCATTACAATATGTGTGTGTGTGTGCGATCCAGGAACCGTGAGTGTTACCTAAGAAAGTAAGTGAAGCAATACATATCTCACCAGTTCTGCCAGGCCTTCTAATCTGTTTCCTCTAGCACTTCTGAGCACTCCAACGTCTCCGCTGATGTTTTAGTTTCTGATTTTAATCACTTGTGCTTGACTACTCTTGATTTTATTGCACCTTTTAAAGACAGTTAGGAAACCTAATGCCCTGCCTTGGCTCAATGACAGTACTAGGGACATTAAGAGACAATGCAGGACAGATAAACTCACTATTTCACTCAATATCCTCAAAGGCTTAATGACTGTATATCAGGATGCAGTCAAGCATGTCAGGAAAGCATATTTTTCTGAATTAATCACCAGCCAGTCCAATAATCCAAGGATTCTATTTCAAACCATTCACTCACTCATCAGTCCTCCATCCAATCAACCAGTAGAACCACTTCCTGATAAACGTGAGGAGTTTCTCCAGTTCTTTGTCAACACGGTAGAAGCGATTAGATCGCAAATTTCCCTGGAGTCCAGAGACCTCTGTATGTACAACTGTCCAGATCCCCCTGCTCCCATTTCAATGGAATCTCCCTTCCAACCCTAGAGGATACCATCTCCCATATGAAGTCCACTTCCTGTCCCCTCAATATAATTCCTACCAGATTCTTGAAACAGGTGTTCCAGACAGTTGGCCCAAATATTTTAGCTATTGTCAACTACTTTCTAATTACTGCCGTGTTTCCTTCCTCCCTCAAACATGCGTTAGTTCAACCTCTCCTGAAAAAGCCCACTCTAGATCCTATTGTTTTAAACAATTTTAGACCAATGTCTAAAATACCGTTTTATCCAAAATTTTAGAAAAGAGTGTTTCCTTACAACTGATTTCTTTTATGAATAATAATATCTTTGAAAAATTCCAATCAGGCTTTCGTGCACACCACAGCACCAAAACAGCACTTATCAAAGTTTTAAATGATCAACTTCTGGCTGCTGACTCTGGTGATTGTTCCATTTGAATCCTCCTTGATCTGAGTGCTGCCTTTGACACGATTGACCATGCTGTTTTAATCAATGCTTAGAGCTCTTGATTGGTTTCGCTTGTACCTCACTGACAGAAGTTTCTCGGTCAGAATTGGAGAAGCCTCCTCTTCTAATGCCCCCCTTTTGTGTGGTGTTCCCCAGGGGTCAATCTCGGGTCCTCTACTATTCTCTTTCTACATGCTTCCCCTGGGGTACATTATTCATAAACATGGTATCCGCTTTCATTGTTATGCTGATGATACTCAGCTATATGTCCCACTTAGAGCTGGCGAGGGAGGCAACATGGCCCATGTTATGTCTTGTCTCTCTGACATTAAGTGCTGGACGTCACAGAACTTTCTCCAGCTAAATTAGTCAAAAGCTGAGATCCTTTTATTTGGCCCCTCAAACATGGTCACCTTTTACCAGTCAACTCTTGGCACCTTGTCCTCCAGTGTTAAACCTGCTGCCAGTAATCTGGGAGCGTTCTTTGACTCTGACCTCTCTTTTGATGGCCAAATAGCTGAGGAACATTGCTAAAATCAGGTCCTTTTTATCCTTTAAAGACTTTGAAAAGGTGATCCATGTTTTTATTTCCTCACAGTTAGACCACTGCAATTCTCTCTACTTGGGGCTTAGTAAGAAAGCCATCTCCCGCCTCCAGTTGGAACAAAATGCAGCTACGAGGCTTTTAACCAACTTAACCAACAAGACAAGACCACATCACTCCAATTCCTGTCTCTCTCCACTGGTTGTCTGTAGGCTTTTTATATTGATTTTAAGGTTTACTGATGACATTTAAAGCTCTGCATGGTCAGGCTCCTAGCTACATTTTACACCTTTTCATCCCTTATGTGCCTGAGCGCAGCCGGAGATCCTCAAGGTAGGGCCCTCCTGGTTGTTCCTGAAACACACCTCATCACTAAAGGTGACCAGGCTTTTGCTGTCAGGGCCCCTCAGCTATGAAACTCCCTGCTTGAGTATCTCAGGCTAGCAAAGCCAGTATCATCTTTTAAGTCTCCTTCTTAGAACCTATTTTTATGTAAAGGCCTTTTTTTTGGTGTTTTCTATTTGTAGTACTTTATCTCGTATGATGCTTTATTGACTTTTTAAACTCTGTTTTCATTGCTGTAAAGCACTTTGTAACTTGGTTTTGAAAAGTGCTACATAAATAAAGAGTATTATTATTATTATCATCATTCTTATTATGTCACATGGACCTTCTTTGATGCAAGCTGTCTGTGTGGTCTCAATGTTTTCAGAGAAACTTAGATGCCTAAACAGACGAATAGTAGAAACAGATCTGTGTCTTGTTATACATTGCAAATACTGCTTCAACACAAAAACACCAGCATGCTGAAATAATAAAAAATAAAAAAATACTGTGGATATAAATATTGTGGCTAAAAAATCATATCTCCAAATATTAACGTGAATTGAGAAAAACTGATGTATTTCCCCTGTGACAGGAACATGCACATTCAATTTTTTCATTTATTTTTTCAAAAAATTCTGCAAATTAATTGTTCGTATTAATCTAAATGTATTAATGCTGTTTGAGGCTTTTCCACTCTTACAAGAATACAATTCTGGGGGATGTGCTGAATATTTTTGGCATGAAAATGATCAAATGTAAAGATACTGACTATCTGTATCAGTATTGGCCTTCAAAAACTCAGATCAGTCGAACCCTACTTAACATATTACAGAGCATTATCTATAGTTTGTCTGTCCCAGGGTCAGGAAATACTTTCTACAGACAGTGTCACTTTTTTTCGGGCAAATGTTGTATTTTATAACCTAATATTCATTGGCAATGCAATTTTTGTGCCTTCAAAGCATCAAATTGATTTAATACTGCCATATAATTAATTGTGAAATATATTTCCACATCCTCATACTATACTTTCCATCTCTCTCTCTCTGTCTCTTTTTTTTTTAAATTTTTAATGGGAACTCACCTGCTAAGTCAAAATTCCATGAAACCTATGGCTGATACATACAGCATGTTACATCTTAAACAGATGAATATTGACTGAAATACAAGGTAAAACGTTGTTTTTTTCAATTTTTTGACTGGGTTTTTTAAATGGAGGAAATTAAATCAAATTAATTTATTAATTAATTAAATTGTAAGTGTGGGACCAAAATTGGCAGAAAAAATCAGTGACCCAGAAACAACCAAAGAGGGGTCTGATGATGATTATGGGGATAGAAATTCGAGTTACATTTTTCTTAGAGCAGTAGAAGAAAAGGAAATCATGGACATTGTAAGCAAATGTAAGAACAAAAATTCTACTGACTGGAATGAAGTTGATATGACAATAGTCAAGAAAGTCATCGAAGGAATTGCAAAACCACTAACTCACATCTGTAACTTCCAAGCAAAATGAAAATTGCAAAATACTATTATATAAAACTGGGGATAGACACCATTTTACAAATTACAGGCCTGTTTCTTTACTTTCCCAATTCTCCAAGATATTGGAAAAAACTCTTTACTGAAAGACTAGACAAATTCACTGAGAAGCACAAATTGCTGACTGAAAGTCAGTATTTATTCAGAACAAACAGATCAACCTCTTTGGTGATAATTGAATTAATTGAATAAATTACTAATTGTATAGAGAAAAAAAGTATGCAGTGGGAGTATTTATAGATTTAAAAAAAAGCTTTTGATACCATTGATCACAATATAGTACTAGATAAATTGGAAAGGTATGGTATCAGAGGGGTTGTGCTGAATTGGTTGAGAAGCTATTTAAGAAACAGGCAACAATTTGTAAAGATAGGTGAGCATAAATCAACATGCATGGATATTACTTGTGGAGTACCTCAGGGGTCAGTATTAGGCCCAAAATTGTTCATTCTGTACATAAATGACATGGTCAGAGTATCAAAAATATTGAAATTTGTATTATTTGCGGACAACACAAATATTTTTTGTTCTGGGGAGAATTTACAGCAGCTTTTGGAGGTGATCACAGCAGAAATGAGAAAATTAAAACGGTGGTTTGACAAACAAATTGTCATTAAATCTGAACAAAACAAAGATTATGTTGTTAGGAAATTGTAAAATAAACACTCAAGTACAAGTGATGATAGACAATGTCTTTATAGAAAGAGTGTATGAAAATAAATTTCTAGATGTGATATTAGACCACAAAATCTGCTGGAAACCCCATATAAAATATGTGCGAGCGAAGCTGGCAAGGAGCATTGCAGTACTAGGAAAAACAAGGCACATTCTGGATCTAAAAGTGTTGTACACTCTGTATTGCTCACTTGTATTGCCGTATCTGAGTTACTGTGTCGAGGTTTGGGGTAACACCTACAAAAGCACCCTACAGCCATTATGCATACTACAAAAAAAAGCCATAAGGATAATAAACAATGTAGGATATCGCAAACACACGAACACACTGTTTTTAAAGTCATATACCTTTAAGTTTATGGATCTGGTAGAATTCAACACAGTACAAATAATGTATAAAGCAAGAAATAATCTACTACCGGGTAATATACCAGTAGTATATCGCGCCACTATGAAGAGTATGTGTGTTTCAATCTGTGGGGTGAATTTGTGGAATGGTTTGGATGTGTAGTTAAAACAAAGTACAAACATAAATCAGTTCAAGAAGATATACAAAAAAATATTTTTAACAGGTATATGGATGAGGAAGGGTTGTGTTAAAGGTTTAGTTTTATTTTATTGACATCAGGTGAATATTTGGGTTGAACTTCGAATTGGGACAGTTGTTTATAAATTGTATTGGGTTGTACATAGAATTGGGATAGCTGTTTATAAATCGTTTTGGGTTGTACATAGAATTGGGACAGTTGTTTATTAATTGTATTGGGTTGTACATGGAATTGGGATAGTTGTTTATAAATTGTATATAAGAATTTATGGATGAGTAGTTGAGAAAGGGGTAGGACAAAAATAAGTGTATACTTCTTCCTACTCCTTTTCGAACGTAATATTTAATTTGCGTAGTTTCTGAGAATTTGTTTATTGAGTTTGTTGTATAGGTTTATTGTTTATTTCATATTATTGTTATTCTTGTTTTGTTTTTATCTGTTTTTTTTGTATTTTTTACATGTTTGAAATAAAAATTATCAATCAATCAATTAACACATACAGCTAAAAACTACAGGTTCTAAGCTTCATTTTGATGTATAGGTTGCGGAGGTTTGAAAGAAATCCAGCTGCCAGGCTTTTGTCTCACTAGCTCCAGCACATGACGCCGCCGCCTCCTCGATGCAAGAGTTTCCCTGAGTGATAGCCGGGAACGGTCAGCTCTCAGCCCGCTGCCTGCTTTGCGCTGACTCGGTGGGGGCGACTACAGAATATAGCGATCACTTTTCAATAATGTGTAGTAAATGAAACAAATTTCGACTGGGTTTTTTTTTTTTTTTTAATTGAACCCCTCCACCACCCCTCCCGCTTTGGAGGACATATACATATATTGTTTTTACATTCTGTTTTTACAGCAATTCTTTTTACAGATTTTGAGATGAGGTACATTTTTACATGATCTGTAGATACATATATACACATACATCCGCACATGCACAATCACACATAATCTCATATCAAGATCAATAAATATATTATGATTTGCTAACCATTTCTGTATCTGTGTCCAGAAAACTGCCACCATAAATTGTTTTTTTTTTTAATTGAGGAAATTAACACTACAGGTTCTAAGCTTCATTTTGACGTATAGGTTGCGGGGGTAATCCAGCTGCCACACCAGGCTTTTGTCTCGCTAGCTCCCGCACCTGACTCGGTGGGGGCGACTACAGAATAGCGATCACTTTTCAATAATGTGTAGTAAATGAAATGACTAGTTAGTGAAATCAAAGTCCTATGTTGCAAACAGAATGGGCATTTTTATCTTGTGGCCATCCACAATGATATGAATCAATTTGAGGAAACATAATGGCTGACGCACAGACATGTCAATCATGGCTTTTTTTCCCCGAATAATAACAAGCAGCTTCGGGTAGAAGAAATATCTGTTTCCATCACATTATTTGTTCTTTCCCGAATAACGGATTCGGATACATCCCTAGTGGTTAGGTTAACAATGTTACACACTGCTGTAGCTAAGATACACAATACATGTAACTCAATGAGGCAATGTACTGTGGTGAATTTGGGTTGTGGTTTTCTGTGGGGGCTGTGACAACTGATCAAAGACTAATGGGTTTCACCTGATCTGGACTGCTGCCGCTGACAGAGACTCTGTGAGCTGATCATTCTCGGCTGGACTTGATTGCTGAGATGGTGAACTGGTAAATCAGAGCCGAGCGAGTGGCAGTTGTCCTGGGGAGCGGAGCTTGATGCATGTCGGGGGTAATCTGCCCGACGAAGCCACTGTCATTACACTCATGGTAGAGGGGTGGGGGCCGTTCGTAGCCGTTTAGGGCTACCGGCAGCGAAGACAGGCAGTATAGGGGGAGATGTTCCTGTGGTAGGGCTGATGATAGTTAGGGACTGGGGAACTAGGAGTGCCCTACCGCTTCCCAGCTCTGTGTGTGGGCGTCTGACACGCTGTCAGCCGCCGATTCCCCCACAGGCTCTTGCTGCATACGGGCCGTGTCGGACCAGCACCACAAGCCCGGGGGAGGGTCTTGACCAACCGGACAGTTAAGTGGTCATAGGAAAAGGTTAGGTGTTAGTGTTTTGTGTTCAGTCCTGTTCATTATTGTCCTCATCCATTTTTGTGGTTATTTGTAGGATTTTAATAGATCTTAAATACAACAGCAGTAATCTGTGGGAACCGGGGGAAGCTGGGGGAAAGTTAGCTGATAGGTATGGGGGGGATACATGCCTGTCTAGCCCAGTTTGATCAACACGCCCCATAGTAGTGTGAAATCAAGTGTGCCTATCTAGGGTGAAATCCTGTGTGTCTTTTACTGCATTAAGCTCAGTGTTTGCTTAAATGCTCTTTGCAACGTCACGGGTGTGTGTATCCGCATGTCGATTGCCTAGTGTGCTTACCTGTGTGGGGTGGTTATGTCATAGCTTTGCCAGTCCTCTACTCCAGGGGTTCTCAACCTTTTCTACTTCAAGGCCCAACTATTCATACTTGTAAGGGGCCAGGGCCCATTAAAAAAAAAAAGATCCCAAATTATTTTGGCTAATCTATTCTTTTTTTTTTGTGATCAAATGTTTGTATTGTTATTTTAGAAATCGTACAACATTTAAAAATACAATTACACAAGTGGAAATACAAAGACAGAAACCTTGACAGACTGAGATACAATACAATACAATATAATACAACACCCTCCCACCCCACCCCCAGGACCTACAGGATCATGATGGAAAGACCTACAGATTCATTTGTAAAATAATGACTACACCAGAGCCTTCAATTTCTTAGCAGCTAGATGCCATTGATTCAGGCTGTCTTCCTTAACCCCATTTATACAGGCAGTTGATTGTTCCATGTGGATAACATCAAGAAACGTGAGAATCCAGTGAGTAACAGAAAGTTTGTTGGGTTGTTTCCAACGCATTGCAATGAATTTTTTTTAGCCGCTGTTAAGCCTGCAAAAACAATTCGCTTCTAACCAAATTTTATACAACAATCTGCACATATGATGAAACAATATTACAGATTCATACTTTTCTTTTTAGACAGTAATAACCCCCCATTATCTCCCCTTAGCCCCCCAGCATTCCCCTCCCTGCTCATAGAAACAAAATAATAATAAGTAAATAAACAATAATACAATAATAACATTAATAATAATAATAATAATAGTTGAATAATTTAAATAAATACAGATGACAAAATGATTGTACAAATAAATAAATAAATAAATAAAAAAAAATAAAAATAAATGCAAAAAAAAAAGGGGGAGAAGAAGAAAAGGAATGGACAACTGATGATACACAGAATCAACAAGTCAACCTGCCCTTAAGCACCGCCTGCACCCCACAAGGTCACAGTCCAAGACGTATGTGCCCGCACATTGTTACATCTGCACACGTTTACCCACACATACATACACCTAATGTACCCAAGTATTCACAACACACACACACCCCGGAACAATAGACAGTTATCTACATCCAATCATACTTCCAACACATTAGTCCAGTGGGATAGATTGCATCGTTTCGAAGTGGGAGATGAGAGGCTGCCAGTGTTTGTAAAATGTTTCAGCTGAGCCGCGGACAGCAAATTTGATCTTTTCCAGTTTTAGAAATGACATTAAGTCCCGCAGCCAGGACGTGTTTGAGGGAGGAGAGCGATTTTTCCATAAGAGGAGAATCCGACGACGGGCAATTAAACTGGCAAAGGAGACTACATTAACTTGTTTAGCAGTCAGTTTAACTCCCTCCTTAGGGACACCAAAGATAGCGATCTGAGGCGATGGATCCAGAGTCAGTTCCAATATTTCCGATATAAGATCAAAGAAAGACCTCCAGTATTCTACCAAACTCGGATTTGGATAAATCTTCGATAATCTAGCTTTACTAAAATGGATCCTATGAAGTACTTTGAACTGAATGAGGCTAAGCCTCGCACAGGAAGAGGATGAATTTATTGCATATAATGCATGGTCCCACCATTCATCAGACAAAGTGATACCCAGTTCAGTCTCCCAACCTGTCTTGATCTTATGCAGAGCAGGGGAAGTCACTGCTGATAAAAGATCGTATATGAAAGAAATATGACCTTTTGACAAGTCAGTAACTACAAGAAGATGGTCAATGCCCGAGGCCGGCGGAGCCTGCGGAAATGCTAAGGTGTTAGATTTGGCAAAATTATGAATTTGGAAATACCTAAACAGATCAGAGTGCTGAAGGTTGAATGTGGAGCATAACTGTGCAAAGCTAGCAAACAGGCCATCAATATAAAGGTCACCCAGGCAGGATAGACCTTGTCTGCGCCAAGTGGCAAATCTAGAATCAATCTTGGCTGGTCGAAAGAGTTGATTGTTACAGATAGGTGTAGCTAGGGGCAGAGAAATCCAGCCAAACTGTTGCCTAATTTGTTGCCAGATTTTCAGAGTGGAAATAACCATGGGGTTAGAGGAGTGCTGTCTAGGTTTAAATGGAAGGCTGCTACACACCAGGGCTTTTAAGGATGAGGAATGACAAGAATTAGCTTCTAGTTGAATCCAATTAGTATCTGTATCCGAGATCCAGAGTGCAATTTTGTGCATGTTAGCTGCCCAGTAATATAATTGAAAATTCGGTAGACCGAGTCCCCCCTGTAACCTCCCCCTCTGGAGCAGAGATTTACAAATTCTTGGGGTTTTACCCCCCCATATAAAATTTGAAATTATTAAATCCAATTGACGAAAAAAGCGTTTAGGTAAAAAAATGGGTAAACATTGAAATAAGTATAAATATCTGGGAAGCACATTCATTTTAATAGATTGTACTCTACCTGCTAGAGAGAGGGGTAGGCCGTTCCATCTCTGCAGATCAGTTTTCACTTTAGTTGTTAGAGCTGTAAGATTTTCCTCACAAAGGGAGTGGATGGAGCTAGTAATGGTAATTCCTAAGTATTTAAACCTAGTGCTAGATAACTTGAAGGGGATACTAGACTGGGGTATCCCTTGGGCCAATTGAGTAATAGGAAAGCATTCGCTTTTCTGCACATTTAATTTGTACCAAGAGAAGGTGCCAAAGGATTTGAGAGTGGCTAAAATATGCGGAATGGAACCTATTGGATCAGAAACATAAAGGAGCAGGTCATCTGCGTACAAGGATACTTTGTGCTCGACTCCGCCTCTTTTAATACCTGAAAACAACTCATTAGCTTTAAGAGCAATTGATAGAGGTTCAATAACAATAGCAAAAAGGAGGGGGGAAATTGGGCATCCTTGGCGTGTCCCACGTGAGAGGGGAAAGAACTGTGATCGCTGATTGTTGGTACATACACAGGCCTGTGGGGAAGCATACAGTAAGCGTATCCAGGATGTAAATTTCTCTCCAAACCCAAATTGCTTTAATGTGAAGAATAGATGGCCCCACTCAACTCGATCGAAGGCTTTTTCCGCATTGAGAGATATAACCACCTCAGGATTAGACAGAAGGGCCGGGGAGTGAATGATGTTAAGAAGTCTCCGTATGTTTGTGAAGGAGTGACGATGTTTAATAAACCCGGTTTGGTCAACGGAGATAATAGAGGGCAAAATAGTCTCAATTCTACATGCAAGGACTTTAGCAAGTAGTTTTTCATCTACATTAAGAAGCGAAATAGGCCGATAAGAGGAGCATAAATTAGGATCTTTATCCTTTTTAAGGATCAGTGAAATAGAGACTTGGGTAAGTGTTGGTGGTAGCGTACCTTTTTGGAGAGAGTCCTCAAACATTTCTAAAAGCAAAGGTGCTAAGTGATTGGAAAACTTCTTATAAAACTCCACAGGGTAGCCGTCCGGTCCCGGGGACTTCCCACTCTGCATTAACTTCATGGCATCAGTTATTTCGCTAAGATGTAGCGGTGTCTCCAAATTTTCGTGATATTCTGGCGTCAATTTAGGAACATTGAGCCCATTGAAGAAATTTAACATGTCAACATCGTCTTCAGGTGAGTCAGATTTGTATAGATCAGAATAATAGGCTCTGAAAGTCTCATTAATTTCAGAGGGGTTAGTTGTCAGTGAGCCTGAATTATTGGTTATTTGAGAAATTTGTTGCGAGGCCATCCTGCCCTTCCACTGATTTGCGAGAAGGCACCCTGCCTTATCCCCATGTTCATACAATGTTCCCTGAGCTTTAAGCAGCATCTTCTCTGCGTCCCTAGTGGACAAAAGATTGAAC
Source organism: Centroberyx affinis (assembly GCF_046629955.1). NCBI lineage: Eukaryota > Metazoa > Chordata > Actinopteri > Beryciformes > Berycidae > Centroberyx > Centroberyx affinis. The sequence goes on from NW_027279644.1 coordinate 12,766, forward strand.
TCAGTCTGGAGACCAAGTCTCTCCTTGAACAGTTCAGGAGACGGTAAGATGGAACATCGGCGGTCTAGATCTGCTATTGCTTCTATAAGCTCGCATTGTCGTCTCTTTCGTGCCTTGTTAGTATGAGCAGTGTACGAAATTATCTCGCCCCTAAGGAATGCCTTAAGGGTTTCCCATAATAAAGACGGACTGGTATCTTCGATTTTGTTAGTCTCCACAAAGCGCCCAATAGACTGAGTGATAAGGTCACAAAATTTGGCATCAGACAGAAGCGTGGAATCCAATCTCCAGGAGCGACTCTCTCTATGTTGGGCTTCAAGGTTTAAGCCAAGTATCACAGGGGAGTGGTCAGAATTAACTATAGAGGAGTATTCAACTGAGGTTACAGAGGGAAGAAGTGTCTTATCTATAAAAAAATAATCTATACGAGAGTAAGAGTTATGGACATGTGAATAAAAAGAATAGTGCCTATCAGTTGGATGAGAGAATCTCCATGGGTCAACGCAGCCACACCGATCCATAAAGGTAGCCAGAGCTTGCGACATCCTGGAAGGTGTAACCGTTCTAGAGCTGGATCTGTCTAGATTGGGATCCATCACACAATGTCTCCTCCAAATATTAGCTTGTGCGTGTGTAAATCGGGAAGTGATGATATAAGTTTCTTCATAAAATCTACATCATCCCAATTTGGGGCATACACACAGACAAGAACAACTGGGGTTTGGTAGAGGGAGCCAGTTACTATAATATACCGCCCGTTAGAGTCACAGATGGTATTAGAGGGAATAAAATGTACTTTTTTATTAATCAAGATGGCTGCACCTCTCGTTTTAAAGTTAAATGTAGAATGGAAAATGTGACTTATCCAGGGCCTACTAAGTCGTCGGTGGTCTATTGTTCGCAAGTGTGTTTCTTGTAAGAATGTGACATCCGTATTTAAGTGTTTCAGGTGAGAGAATCCCCTAGCACGTTTCACAGGTCCGTTCAGGCCTCCTACGTTCCACGAGATAATTTGGAGCCTCTCACTCTCACCGATCTGTTTGGGTTATTTGTCATAACAATTTCTGATATCCAAATAATAGTGGAACAAGATGATCTGGTTCAGCTGAGAAAGTGCTGGATATGTGTGTAAACCCAGTACGGTACTGCAGCAAGAAGAGTGATAAATACATGTTGACTTGAATGTAAAAGGAAGAAATGAAAAGAAAGAAAAAAACAAAAAAAACAAACAAACACACAAGCCCCCCCCCCCCCCATCCTCCCCCCTTGTACCTATGCTCATCTTCCCACCTACAACGAGCTGCAGGTAAAACTACTTACTAACCTCCGGGGTAACTAAGCAAGAGCACTATCCTCCTATCCTCAAGACAGAGCGCTGATGAGCTTGCATATGTACTATTAACACACATCTACAGATTTCGAAGTAAAACAGGAACAGAGCAGAGTAGCACGAGAATGCTAGAAAATAACTAAGGATGCCTGACCTAGCAAGGCTGTCAGAAGAAAATAAGTAATCAAACACGACGCCTATCATATAGGGAAGAATAACTAGTATCCCATACCGTTAAATCTATAACTATAAGCTGTATGCTCTACTATATACAATTGCAGGGAGATGTGGGACAAATAACACTGTTGAGAATACACAGACCCACTGCACATATGCGTGCCGGTCAATATCGGGGCGAAACTATCCCTGCAGGGAGCCAGAGGCTGTAACTGCATTATCAGTGCGCTGCAGCACACGCGGGAGTGAGCGCCGCACATCACGTAACTTGTGGCATATTTAACAATATCAATAGCATGAGTAGGGCACTCCAATGATAAGACCCATCTGAAATAAAGTAAACTGGGAGTGACATCTTAAATACAATAAACTAAATCTTTTAGCATAAGGGCATTGTATATTTTCGTCCCACAAGTCCTTTTTTTTTGTTTTTTGTTTTTTTTTTGTTAACCAACCAACGTCAGACATCATCGACACAGGACCTTAGTTAATACCAAAGATAAATGCACAATATATAGGCTGTATGCATATATATACACGCATACTCACATACGCATAGATACACAAACCCCACACCGTTGCCTTACTGAAGCGTCACCGTAATTGAAGAGGCAGGTCCTGATTTCGTGATGAATGCAGTTTGAAAAGGATTGATTCACGTCCGAGGTAGTCCACAATAATCGATGAGTGAAGTAGTTAATTGAAGAGGCTGTCCGTTTTTCCATGTACTGGATTTGAGGGAGCTGAGATTATGGCGAGCGCCGCAGTGGTAAAAAAGACCAGTTGTAGTGTCCGCAATCAATGTTCAGATCACACGTCCATATTCCAATGGTAGAAGTCCATAATCAAAAATCAAGGGTTAGTGTTATAACGAGGAGCCTTGGTCAGGTTGAAATAATCAAGTTCCAAAAAGGGCCGGCGTGTACAGTAGGCAAACCAGCCGACCAGCGTGACATCTGTAAATCTTCAGATGTATGTCCTGGTCCGAATAGGAAAAACTCAGCAGTATTTCAGGAGCCACGTTCGTTGCAAGCATACTTATTCAGATAAGTTCGCCAGGTGTTGGTTGTAGAACGTTTCGGCCTCTTCGGCAGCGTGAAACTTGTGCTCGACGCCCTGGTACGTGAGTGTAAGCACAGCTGGATGACGGAGCGCGAACTTAATACCTCTCTTGTAAAGTTTGGACTTGACTGTGGTGAATGTGGCACGCTTCTTGGCGAACTCACTGCTCATGTCTGGAAAAATAAAGATCTTTTGACCCTGGTAGACAAGTTGTCCTCGTTTCCTCGCTAGGGCAAGCACCTGCTCCCTCTTTTTGTAGCGTAGAAAGCGAATGATCATGGGTCGGGGTCGTTCTCCTTCCCCTGGTTTCGGTCTCAACGTGCGGTGCGCCCTGTCAAGCTCTGGTGGTGAGGTGAATGAGTCATCTTGCAATATGTCAACAAGAAATTTAGACATGAAATCCGTGGCCGAGCGTCCCTCGTAGCCCTCGAGTAGGCCAACTGCTCTTACGTTGTTACGACGAGAGCGATTTTCGAGGTCTTCTGTCTTGTGTTTAAGACGACTGTTCTCAGTTTGGAGTAGGGATGTGCGCGATTAGTCGACTAGCCGATTAAACGTTTCTACCCTCGCTAATCGGCACCAGAAATACTAGTCGGTTAATCTACTATTAATAACGTACAACGCCGGTTAACTGTTGCGTCTAAGATGTTACGCAGCCACCCACCACTAGATGGGGCTGCAGCCCCGGCAGGCGGTAATGCCCAGATGTAAACCAGCGAGGTGGAAAGTGGGACCGTCACCGAACAGAGCTGACAATGACTTCTCGTAAAACCAGCGCGGTTTGGAAGTATTTTGATTTAGAAAATGAAAATAAAGTTGTATGTAGGCTGTGTCAAAATAAACTGGCATATAACCACTCGACCGGAGCAATGCGTAACCACATTCAGCACAGGCATGTGGACGTTAACTTGCAAGGAGAGCAGGCTGCTGGTGCTAGCACTGCTAATGTTAGCCGCACTCTGCAAACCAATATGACATCGTTTACCACCTCAAACCGCAGACGCTGTGATCCCGCTCGGTCTGAAAAGATAACGCAGCTTATCACGGCAATGACTGCGCAAGATATGCTTCCACTCAACTCAAGGCAAAGGCTTCCGAACGTCAATGGACTACATTGAGCCTGAATACACGGTGCTGGGGCGCAAAATGATCACATCCAGATTGGAGCACAACCATCAAAAAATGACGGAGGAGATGAAAATGAACATGGAGAAGGCAGAATATGTGGCCATAACTACAGACGGTTGGACTTCCATGACAACCGAGTCGTACATGACAATAACGTGTCATTTTATGATCGAAGGAAAACTAGTTAGTAATGTGCTCCAGACGTGCGCACTAGAGGAAAGACATACTGCTGAGAACCTGGCAGCGCACCTGCGAGGTGCTATTAGCAAGTGGGGACTACTGGATAAGGTCATCGCCTGTGTCCACGACAATGCGAGCAACATGGTATTGGCAAACAACGACCTGCTGGAGTGGGAGTCAGTACCTTGTTTTGCCCATACCCTGCAATTAGCCATAAATGATGGATTGAAGGCGAACGCCATGAGCCGGCTGATTGGTGCATGCACGAGACTGGTGAGCCATTTCCACCACAGTACTGTGGCCACTGTGGCGCTAAAAAAAAAGCAGGAGCAACAAGACCTGTCTGCACACAAACTTATACAGTCCTGCAAGACACGTTGGAACTCCGTCAACGACATGTTCCAGCGCATCCACGAACAGCGATGGGCCATCACTGCTGTTTTGTCGGACAGAACAGTGACAAAACTAACAGATGCCAGGACGTTGGAGCTGTCGGATGACAATTGGCAGACAATTGAGTCTATGCTCCCTGTGCTGGATTCCCTCAAAAGTGCCACCACTGCTCTGTGTGGGGAGGCATACGTATCGGTGTCAATGGTGTTCCCCATTGCCATGAGTTTGCTGAACAGGTAAATATAATAATTAAAATAATAATTTTTAATGTGGGAGAAGGAGTAGATGTCATTTTAAGGATTTTAACATGGCAATTACACTTTTTTGTGGAAAAAACAAATCAGACACACACTATTGGTCCAAACAGTCTATGTTTTAACACATGTCCGGAGGGGATCTTTAACTGATTATACCATATTCATCCATTCAATTATCTCCACTAGGCATCTCAACTCAGCAGGTGATCCCAGCAAAGTGGCTGAGTTCAAGAACACGGTGGCAGCATCACTGGAGAGACGAATGCGTCCAACAGACAGAGAGAGAGCTGGAAGTGTGGCACTGCTTGCCTCTGCTCTCGATCCCCGCCACAAGCACCTCAGCTTTCTCCAGATGGACATGCAACGGGCAGTAAGAGAAAATCTTGCTGCTCAGTATCACAGCCTCCCAGCGAATGATGAGGAGGAAGATGCTGATGAAGACTGCGACAGGCCTGTCGACGACGACTCGGCTGAGAAGAACTACACTCAACCAAAACGGCAGAAAACTTGCTTAATGTCTTTATTTGGGGATGGCTATGGAGAGTCCGCGGATCAAGATGAGCTGGAGCGCTACTGGATGGAAAGCTGTATCCCACCGAACGAAGATCCACTTGCGTGGTGCTGCGGGAAGACGCGACGCTTTCCGAAACTGTGCCGGCTTGCAAGTCGCTACCTCTGTGTGCCTGCAACATCTGTGCCAGCGGAGAGAGTTTTTTCAGCTGCTGGACTAATTGTTAATAGACTGAGGTCTCGCCTGTCACCTGAACACGTTGATATGTTGATTTCACTGAACAAAAATGTTTCTTCAGTCAAGTAAGTAGGCCTACCCACGTTGTGTGTGTGTGTGTGTGTGTGTGTGTGTGCACCTGCTTTTTGGAACTGATTGCTTCAGCACGCCGTTGTTGAATAGCCCAATCTAATGTCACGTCGATTAGTAGGCCTAATTGTTATTGTTTTGTAGGCCTAGTTTTTCTGATGATTATTATTTTTTAATACATTTTTTTACATTTTTTATTATTATTGTCATGTTTTGTAATGTGCAATGTTCATAATGCACTGCGCAAAGTGCCACACATTTCAGCGGCAATTTATTTATTTTAAATGTTATTTGATAACTTTTATTTACTGAGTTGTCATGTTTTGTATGTGCAACTTCATAATAAACGGTGCAAAGTGCCACAGAATGTGATTAACAGTTTCAAATGGCTCTTAAATACACAAAATATTTTTTCCGACAGCGTTCTAACCTTATAGATTAAATTGTGCTCGATTTTGACTGTTTTCTGAGTGTTTTCTTACTTTTAGACTAGTCGACTAGTCTAAATTTAAATTTTCGTTTAATCGACGGGGAAATTAGTCGTTAGGAACATCCCTAGTTTGGAGTTGTTTCACCTGAACTTCAAGGCTAGTTAGCCTGTCGCTATGGTCGGAGAGAGCGGTTTCCATTGCAGTCATACGAGGGCCAAAGTCCTCCACCTTGATTTGAACCGCATTTAAGGTTGCTTGAATAGGAGAGAGTGAAGCTTGTATTTCGGCTCAAATCGCTGCTCTATTCTTCTCCAGTTCAGCTATCAGGTCGGCGATGGTCAGAGTAGAGTCGGCTTCTCCAGGTGCAGCTGCGGTGGCCATTGTTAGCTTAGCCACTGGAAGCATGGCAGGGTCTGTGGTCAAAGTTTTTCCTCTCCTGGCGCCTGTTTTATTTTTGCCAGACATTATTCAAAGTTAGACTGAAGTCCGTTCCTACAACGCTGAGTGCACTCGAGGCTTACTGACGGTGTGAATAGTAGGAATTTAAGAAATCGCTCAGGAGCTGCTCTCTGTGCGTCTGCTTCACTCGGTTGCCATACCGGAAGTCCCTGAGACCATCATTGTTGTAAATGTCACCCAGTACATGGATGCCTCTCCTTTCCCATTGCGAAAAATTAACTGGCCTACGCCCAATAAGCAGTTGCTTGTTATTAAAGATTGGAGAATTGAGATGCCATAAACACTGAATTGAACATAATCTCTGTGCTAAACGCCACGTATGTATCATCTGCGTGATAAGAGGGCCGAACTGATTGAGATATTTGCGTAAATTATGTCTTGTAATCTCCAGGGAGAAACTCTGTTTTCCTCTAGTGCACGCCAAGAAACATTAGAATGGGGATCAAACCAGGTAGCTAGGGGCCTCACTGTGAAAGAAATACAACTTAAAATTTGGTACAGCCAATCCACCTTGGCTAATCTATTCTATTCTAATAATCTAATCTAATAATCTATTCTAAGTGTATTAATGAACTACAACAACACCACCCCCTGTTATACAGGCGGGAACCCTCAAATTAAATAAATACAATAAAAACAAACAGGTTCTTTAAAATTGTATGGGTGTGCCAGAAGCCAACATAAAACCATAAAAGCAGGGCATTCTCAGTTAAAAGGGATTTATTATACACAAGTGGAGTCTGGCCTTTTATTGAACTAATGATTCAATAATTGCCACAGCAAACAAGGAAGGCTGTCTTTAGGCCTACTCAACAAGTTACTCAACCAAGCATAATTCAAAAGAGTCGGGACCCCCGACAACGGACGTCAGTGTTTCCCACAGGCTGAAAATGTACTTTCTTTAGTGTTAATTACTTTAAATTGTCTTTACATTGTGTCCAACCCAACTGGTGGAATATGCAATGAAGTCTCTGCACTGCACTCGTTAACTTTCTGAGTGTTGAGCAGCGTTAGAATTGTCTGATTGAAAAGTATCAAGTTACTCTTTACCGTTACAACACATGCGAGTTGGGAGAAATTGTGGAATTTTATATTTTTTTTATGAACGTTTTCAGAACGGGAGACGGACTGTCAGGTTGAGTACAGATCTACTGCATGCCAAATAACAGACATGACGTGATGCGCACATTAGACGCATTACAGAGCGATTCAGATCAATTTCTATACATTGATTAACTGTTTATGTTGTGCCGGCCGTGCCGATATTGTGGCGCTGCCACAGTTTATGTATTGGAAACAATGGCACGACAATCTACTGGTTTATTTAAGAATAAGAGCGTATCTACGTGGTCAGGGATGAGTCCAGTGCAGCCTGGTGACAGTCAGTCCATCTGCTGAAACACACGCAAAAAGTGAGCTTCAACTTGAAAACATTTCGCGGCCCAATAGAGGGCGCTCACGGCCCACACATGGGCCGCGGCCCAGTGGTTGAGAAACCCCGCTCTACTCGGTCCACGAAGAACATGCTGTTGCCTGAACTGATCTTTGTAAAATAAAGAGCCTATATTCTTCTTACGTCGTTAAGTGTGTGTTGTTCTCAGATCTCTGACACCGGACCAGACTGGGAAAAAAGGTGGTGGCAGAAGCTTTTCAGCCTGTCCAGTTAATATTCATACCTAAACTAAGGTTTATTACAGTATAATAAACAGGGAATGTTGGAGTAGGCATGTAGGCAATACCGGTCATATGGAGCACCATGATGAACTGGTTTACCATGAAAATATTACTAGCAATATTTTTTGTCAAAATTTTCTCACAACATTGCCTCAAAGTTAGCATATAATAGTAAAAACTCAGTTATAATCCTTGTTTTTCTGCTTCTATTAAGCTGTTTTAGCAGATACATCTAGTTGGAACGCTGTGTTTTCTCTTCAAAGTTTTCAAAGGTATTATCACTCTGTAAAGCACTGTCTGAAAACCAGTCAGGGTCACTGCTCAAAAAAGGAGAAAAAAACAGCTCATCATAAGCAAACACACACATATTTTTGTATAAATATAGAGATTCCACATTGGAAATAAAATTAAGAAAACATGTAATGTAACAATTTCAAAAATGCCTGGGCATTAATCTGAACAAAGCTTTCCTCCCCTAATTTCTGAAGCTGTCTTTTTGGAGATATTAGAACAAATCAGCCATGCACAGCAGCCGTAGTCGATTTTTATGGAGAATTTGTCCAAGGAGCAGCTGGTAGTATCTGACACACAAGAGTCAGTGTTTGGAAGGATAAAGAAATATACACAATACATTTATCTTATATTGAGGCTGCTGTAGTTTGGGAAATATTCCTTATCTTCCTTGCATGGTGCCCTTCACAGGTCCAACTGCTTGATTAAATGAACGCCTTTGACTGTTTTCTAAGTTGTACTGAAACAACTCCACCATTTGGGGTCCTCAGGGACTCTTTCATCATCATCTTAGAGAATCACACTAGTCAGAATTTGTATCTCAGGATATATTGTATAAATTGATGCATGTCAACGCTCCTTCACTGCTGGCCGCATCACTGACATTTATTTGGGAAAATAATCATATACTTTGATTATATAGCAGTTATCTTGAAGCACAGTTTACAAAGTCCTTTACAGGAATATTAAAAATGATAGTAAAGTAATTTTAAGAGGAGATTAAAATGGATAAATACTCAAAATTGACAGTTGGCTGTTAGCCAACCTGAGGAGGCTATGTTAACAAAAAAATGTGAATATAAACTGAAAGGTACAGTAACAAGGCTGTAATTTAAAAGCAGGTCTATCCAGAGACCAAAGGATCTACTCAAACTCACTACACTAATACAATAGCATGTAGCTCTACCAATACACCATCTACACCAATACATAGTAAAATTGGTGATTTCAGCAGATAGCTCTTTCACAGATCCAGTAGTTAACTTTATTACATGAATTGTCATTCCATCCTCTGCTGGCCAGAACCCCATTGTAGAACTCAACACAGTCTTCCCCTTGTCCATTGATGTCAGGTTGAGGTGGATACCAGAACCTGGAGTGTTCAGTCAAAAGGAATGGAATTTAATACTGTTTATTAGGCATGTAATTATACATTCAGCTAACGGTTTGGTTTGATACACAATACTGGGGTCATGGTTTGATATGATCACCATATTTTGAACAAAATCTGAATGAAGACAATTATGTCAGAAAAAATCCCTTTTTATCTCTGAGGGAAAACAAAAGGACAAACCATAAACAGGGTGACCACAGGTTTCATCCCCAAATAAGCCTGAAGAGTAACAAAAACTAGAAAATTTCAGGAAATTTTGAGTGTGCCTGCTGCTTGGTGCACATCTCCATCCCTCCCACACACACAAACACAAACAGTATGACAGTATTAAACAGTATTAACTGTCCACCTAGCCAATCACGGGCAGGTGTGAGAATTTCTGCCCAGAGACTGAGTCACTAGTTGCTATGGATACAGGCCCCCCTGTGGCGGGAAACTTTGAACTAATGTTTCATTAGCACTCACAATAAGCCAAGACTGTCCCCGAACAAATCCCTGTATCTCGAAAAGTAAAGCTCGCATCGAAAATGTTTTTTCCCGGCGACACTGATGTATGACATGTGTCTGTATGATTTAAACTAAAGGAGCTGTGATAAAATATAAATCACCTTCTTTTCTTCTTCTCACTCTGGGTTTGAGCGGTCAAATTACATGGAAGCGGATGGGAGTGTCGGACGGCACTCCCTGCCCTTTTGGGCGATTTATTCAAAAACCGTGGGTCCTATTTCAATGGAAGTAACATTGGGTGAGAGAGGACAAAAATGCCTACAATTTGGTGTATAAATCTTGCTTGTAGAGTGGAAGCTGTGGGACTAAGATGATAATGTTTGGAAGATTTCTGATCAAACTTGAAGGCGTGGAGCTAGAGTGTGTGACGACTTCACGTGCTCTAGGTCTGAACATTCCGCGCAATACACACCCATTATAAAATCTGAAACTGTCCAAAAGTCTTATAAAACGTAAACTGCGATTGCGTAAAAACCGTAGTAGCTATTGAAAAGTTTCTTTAGACCAACAGAGTTCAAAGTCTTGTGACCCGTGTAAACTTTTAATCATGTTTCTGCGACAAAGTATGACCAAGTGGCGTGGCTCCAAAGAGGGGCCGGTTTGATGAATTTCTGCGAGATTTTTTCTGATTCTCCATGCATTTCAATGGGCCGAAAATCACACGTTTTCGCACTTCGTGCGAAAACTTTACGTACAATCTCTAAGAAAAGTCATAGCACTTGATTCCCGTTCAAGGCGCACGTTTTGATGTATTTTGAGGGGTGTCGCAACTACGCCCTGAGACTAGTTACACGCCGAAGTTTTGCAAGGAAGAATAATAATAATACTAGAAAATTTCAGGAAATTTTGAGTGTGCCTGCTGCTTGGTGCGCATCTCCATCCCTCGCACACACACAAACACAAACAGTATGACAGTATTAAACAGTATTAACTGTCGACCTAGCCAATCACGGGCAGGTGTGACAATTTCTGCCCAGAGACAGAGTCACTAGTTGCTATGGATACAGGCCCCCCTGTGGCGGGAAACTTTGAACTAATGTTTCATTAGCACTCACAATAAGCCAAGACTGTCCCCGAACAAATCCCTGTATCTCGAAAAGTAAAGCTCGCATCGAAAATGTTTTTTCACTTTGAGCGTCCCAAGACTTCACCGGCGACACTGATGTATGACATGTGTCTGTATGATTTAAACTAAAGGAGCTGTGATAAAATATAAATCACCTCCTTTTCTTCTTCTCACTCTGGGTTTGAGCGGTCAAATTACATTGAAGCGGATGGGAGTGTCGGACGGCACTCCCTGCCCTTTCGGGCGATTTATTCAAAAACCGTGGGTCCTATATCAATGGAAGTAACATTGGGTGAGAGAGGACAAAAATGCCTACAATTTGGTGTATAAATCTTGCTTGTAGAGTGGAAGCTGTGGGACTAAGATGATAATGTTTGGAAGATTTCTGATAAAATTTGAAGGCGTGGAGCTAGAGTGTGTGACGACATCACGTGCTCTAGGTCTGAACATTCCGCGCAATACACACCCATTATAAAATCTGAAACTGTCCAAAAGTCTTATAAAACGTAATCTGCGATTGCGTAAAAACCGTAGTAGCTATTGAAAAGTGTCTTTAGACCAACAGAGTTCAAAGTCTTGTGACCCGTGTAAACTTTTAATCATGTTTCTGCGACAAAGTATGACCAAGTGGCGTGGCTCCAAAGAGGGGCCGGTTTGATGAATTTCTGCGATTTTTTTTCCGATTCTCCATTCATTTCAATGGGCCGAAAATCGCACGTTTTCGCACTTCGTGCGAAAACTTTACGTACAATCTCTAAGAAAAGTCATAGCACTTGATTCCCGTTCAAGGCGCACGTTTTGATGTATTTTGAGGGGTGTCGCGGCTACGCTGCGAGACTAGTTACACGCCGAAGTTTTGCAAGGAAGAATAAAAATTAAAAAAAAAATAATAATAATAAGTATGAGCAACATTAAGAGTGTGCTCCTTTGCCTTGCAAAGCAGGCACACTAAATAGAAAATTTCAGGAAATTTTGAGTGTGCCTGCTGCTTGGTGCGCATCTCCATCCCTCACACACACACAAACACAAACAGCATGACAGTATTAAACAGTATTAAACAGTAACCTAACTGTCCACCTAGCCAATCACGGGCAGGTGTGACAATTTCTGCCTAGAGACCGAGTCACTAGTTGCTATGGATACAGGCCCCCCTGTGGCGGGAAACTTTGAACTAATGTTTCATTAGCACTCACAATAAGCCAAGACTGTCCCCGAACAAATCCCTGTATCTCGAAAAGTAAAGCTCACATCGGAAATTTTTTTTCACTTTGAGCGTCCCGAGACTTCACTGGCGACACTGATGTATGACATGTGTCTGTATGATTTAAACTAAAGGAGCTGTGATAAAATATAAATCACCTCCTTTTCTTCTTCTCACTCTGGGTTTGAGCGGTCAAATTGCATGGAAGCGGATGGGAGTGTTGGATGGCACTCCCTGCCCTTTCGGGGGATTTATTCAAAAACCGTGGGTCCTTTTTCAATGGAAGTAACATTGGGTGAGAGAGGACAAAAATGCCTACAATTTGGTGTATAAATCTTGCTTGTAGAGTGGAAGCTGTGGGACTAAGATGATAATGTTTGGAAGATTTCTGATCAAACTTGAAGGCGTGGAGCTAGAGTGTGTGACGACATCACATGCTCTAGGTCTGAACATTCCGCGCAATACACACCCATTATAAAATCTGAAACTGGCCAAAAGTCGTATAAAACATAATCTGCGATTGCGTACAAACCGTAGTAGCTATTGAAAAGTGTCTTTAGACCAACAGAGTTCAAAGTCTTGTGACCCGTATAAACTTTTAATCATGTTTCTGCGACAAAGTATGACCAAGTGGCGTGGCTCCAAAGAGGGGCCGATTTGATGAATTTGTGCGATTTTTTTCCCGATTCTCCATTCACTTCAATGGGCCGAAAATGGCACGTTTTCGCACTTCGTACGAAAACTTTACGCGCAATCTCTAAGAAAAGTCATAGCACTTGATTCCCGTTCAAGGCGCACGTTTTGATGTATTTTGAGGGGTGTCGCGGCTACGCTGCGAGACTAGTTACGCGCCGATGTTTTGCAAGGAAGAATAATAATAAGTATGAGCAATATTAAGAGTGTGCTCCTTTGCATTGCAAAGCAGGCACACTAACTAGAAAATTTCAGGAAATTTTGAGTGTGCCTGCTGCTTGGTGCGCATCTCCATCCCTCGCGCACACACAAACACAAACAGTATGACAGTATTAAACAGTATTAAACAGTATTAACTGTCGACCTAGCCAATCACGGGCAGGTGTGACAATTTCTGCCCAGAGACCGAGTCACTAGTTGCTATGGATACAGGCCCCCCTGTGGCGGGAAACTTTGAACTAATGTTTCATTAGCACTCACAATAAGCCAAGACTGTCCCCGAACAAATCCCTGTATCTCGAAAAGTAAAGCTCGCATCGAAAATGTTTTTTCACTTTGAGCGTCCCAAGACTTCACCGGCGACACTGATGTATGACATGTGTCTGTATGATTTTAAAAAAAGGAGCTGTGATAAAATATAAATCACCTTCTTTTCTTCTTCTCACTCTGGGTTTGAGCGGTCAAATTACATGGAAGCGGATGGGAGTGTCGGACGGCACTCCCTGCCCTTTTGGGCAATTTATTCAAAAACCGTGGGTCCTATTTCAATGGAAGTAACATTGGGTGAGAGAGGACAAAAATGCCTACAATTTGGTGTATAAATCTTGCTTGTAGAGTGGAAGCTGTGGGACTAAGATGATAATGTTTGGAAGATTTCTGATCAAACTTGAAGGCGTGGAGCTAGAGTGTGTGACGACGTCGCGTGCTCTAGGTCTGAACATTCCGCGCAATACACACCCATTATAAAATCTGAAACTGTCCAAAAGTCTTATAAAACGTAAACTGCGATTGCGTAAAAACAGTAGTAGCTATTGAAAAGTGTCTTTAGACCAACAGAGTTCAAAGTCTTGTGACCCGTGTAAACTTTTAATCATGTTTCTGCGACAAAGTATGACCAAGTGGCGTGGCTCCAAAGAGGGGCCGGTTTGATGAATTTCTGCGATTTTTTTTCCGATTCTCCATGCATTTCAATGGGCCGAAAATCAATCTCTAAGAAAAGTCATAGCACTTGATTCCCGTTCAAGGCGCACGTTTCGATGTATTTTGAGGGGTGTCGCGGCTACGCTGCGAGACTAGTTACGCGCTGAAGTTTTGCAAGGAAGAATAATAAAAAGAAAAAGAAAAAGAAAAATAATAATAAGTATGAGCAATAATAAGAATGTGCTCCTTTGCTTTGCAAAGCAGGCACACTAATAAGTATGAGCAATATTAAGAGTGTGCTCCTTTGCCTTGCAAAGCAGGCACACTAATAAGTATGAGCAATATTAAGAGTGTGCTCCTTTGCCTTGCAAAGCAGGCACACTAATAATAAGTATGAGCAATAATAAGAGTGTGCTCCTTTGCATTGCAAAGCAGGCACACTAATAAATACAGAAAACCGTATACACTACCTTGTAAACAAATTCTGAAACACATGAAATACACTGCAGACACCTCACTTTCACTTGCCCACACATCTTGCACAGTACAATCCATAATAAAGAAGATATAAGGATTCACATCAATGTAAACCTGTGTGCACTTCAATAGATACAGAAACCCCATATGACAAAATATACTGCAACACTAGGGTTTACCAGTGAAATTCTTAACCTTTACCTCAATGTGTTCATGTTTTGGTGCACTGCTTCCTCTGCTTCCTCACTGGAGCTGCTGCTGTCCTCTATCTTCACTGCTGTAGGCAGTTTCCTTTATCTGCATCAGCTGTCCTGTGTCTGAAAATAATCAGAGAACATCAGTAGCTCCATTAGTCCTAGCCCTTTTATATCAACATTACTAAAATGTTTTCCTATCTTCCTATATCCCTATGATAACATATTTTATGGGAAATTGTCAAAATAGTGAAAACATTATTTTACAACATACTAAAGAGAAAAACTGCAACATTTAGCATTAAATGTTGTTTGCGCATCTGCACAAATCCATGGCTATACAGAAGGAAATGTACATTAGTAATGAGTTTAGCTGTCCTATTTTCCTAACCTTTATCTCAATGTCTGCTTACTTTGGTGTGTTGTTTCCTCACTGGAGCTGCTGCCATTTTCGTCGCGGTGTTCAATGTGGTGTTCACCTTGCTTTAACAGCTGTCTGAAAAAAATCAGAGTACATCAGCAGCTACAATAGCCCTAATCCTTTTGCATCTTTATTAGTGAAATGTTTCTATGAGCATGTGGTGATAACATATTTTAACACAAAATACACTGCAGACTCACTTATTTACCGACATAGTCCCCATCATGCAGAGTATAGTTCATAATAAAGAAGATGTAAGTGTCACGGGGAGGTGTGGTGAGGACCCAAACGCAGGACAGCGAGGCAGGTTGTGATCAAACCCCAAGACTGGGTGTTTAATTGAACAGATAGCAGGTGACACAGGAAATCCAAAAACACGAGCTCTACACAAACTGACACAAACATAACACAATACAGAACAATGAACCGACAAAGACTGACTGGGGAAACAAGACTAATATACACATGGGGTGATTACAAATGAGGTACAGGTGTGTGGGAGCAGGAGCTGGGGGAGAGAGGGAGCCACACCCACACTACACACTGACAGACAAACCAGGAGGCGGAGACACAAGGGAGGCAGGGAACACAGAAAGAAACACACAGGCAGGTCATGGCCGAACCATGACAGTAAGCATGCACATCAATGTAAACTTGTTTGCACTTAACTAGATACAGAAACCCCATATGACAAAATATACTGCAACACTAGAATTTACCAGTGAAATTCATATCCTTCATGTTTTGGTGCACTGCTTCCTCTGCTTCCTCACTGCTTCCCCATCTGTATCAGCTGTCCTGCGTCTGAAAATAGTTAGAGAACATCAGCAGTTGAATTAGTCCTAGTCCTTCTTTTATATCAACATTAGTGAAATGTTTCCCTCGGTATATGGTGACAATGTATTATATGGGTAATTGTCAAAATAGTGAAAACATTAGCTTACACCAAAATATAATGAAGTGAAAAAATGCAACACTTATCATTAGATGATGTTTTTCCATCTGTACAATGCCATGATGCTTCTTGGTAAGCATGGTGTGGTGGCCAAAGTCTTTCTGCAGCTATACAGAAGGACATGCATATCAGTAATGAGAACAAAAACAGGGAATTGTATTAAGTACGTTGTACACTCAACTTTCAAACATGTAAAATGCACTGCACATTTTCCTTTATTCACCCACATTCATTAGCATGTGTACTAGAATGCATAATATTTGACATATACTGCAAATATGCCCTTACACACAGCACATGACCAAATATGACACTGGCTAAGACACACTGGATGCAAAAGTAGTCTTTACCAGTCATTATTCATAACCTTTACCTCAATATCTACTTGTTTTGGTGTGCTGCTTCCTCACTGGACCTGCTGTCATCAACATTGTGGTGTTCACTGTGGTCTTCATCTTTGTTTAACAGCTGTGCCGTGTCTGAAAAACAATCAGGACATAAACAGCTGTATTAGTGCTAATTCTTCAGTTATATTTACATTCATGAAATGTTTTTTTTTGGGTAAGTGGTGATGCCACATTTTCTGACAAATTCTCAGAGTAGTGAAATGTTATTTTATAACATTTATAAGATGCAATAATAAGATGAAGAGAAAAAATGAACACTTAGCTTGAGATTTGTTTTTTTCCCATCTGCACGCTGCCATGATGCTTCTTGGTAAGCATGGTGTGGTGACCACATTTTCTGTGGCTATACTAAAAGGACACATCTGTTAGTAATGGCAACAAAAACAGGAAACTGTATACATTATAATATACATAAATTATTCAACATACAAAATATATTGCAAAAACTCTGTTCCACACATGAATCTTCATGTATACTATAATCCATACTATTGATGATTTAATCATGCAATTACATGTGAACATTTATGCACTTAGCAGTCCTATTCATGATTTTTACCTCAATGTCTTCTTTTGTTTTGGTGTCCCGTTTCATCACTGGAGCTGATGCTTACTTTTTGTTTACTTTATGTTGCTTGATCTCATCAAGGCAGTGTGCCCCCCACACACTGCCATGATACTGCTTGATAAGCATAACATGTTAATCTTGAAAAGAGCAGTACTATAATGAATGACAAAGGAAGTCTGTCCAGCCAATATAGAACACTGTGCCAGTATGAGCCTGCTGTACTCATCTGTAAACATCCCCAACATGAGTAAATAATTTGCAATCTCACTCCTGATTTAAACAACAATAAGCTAAAGGGACGGCTGACACTGCTGGCTTGTGACAGCCCGCTCAGCAGGTCAGAAACCGAACACCTAGAAGCAAATCATTGTACCAAGAGCTGAGAACAGTGCATCACTCCCCACTGAGTGACATGTGTGTACTATCATATGATACATTAGCCTACTCCTTTATTGATCATAAGATAGCACAAAGGTTTCACAGAACCCCCCAAAAAAAACATTAATGAACAATAACAATGTGGAAACATTGGTGTGATACAGACATTTCAAGAGTTAATGACGGTGTAAGTCCACTGGAGCCTAAGCAGTTCATTGTAGTGGTATGAGCCCTCTGTACCCTGAACATTTCCAACATGAGTGAATAATTTGCAATCTCACTCCTGATTTAAACAACAATAAGCTAAAGGGACGGCTGACACTGCTGGCTTGTGACAGCCCGCTCAGCAGGTCAGAAACCGAACACCTAGAAGCAAATCATTGTACCAAGAGCTGAGAACGGCGCATTGTTCCTCATCCTGGGCCATCACATGGTTAATACACAGTAAACGGGATTGTGATAGCTGTTATACGTTTCCAGTACACCTGACTGGAGGCAGAGTTGTGGTTGAGAGATGTACATGTGATCCAGGAGTGTGTGTTTTTCAGTCGTTGCAGCTCTGATGAGTTGTGCATATCCTCTTGAGTGAAACAGCTGGAATATGGGTTTATTTCCACTGGATGAGAGGTCCTCATTAAAGTCACCACAGACGATGATTGGATGGTGATCCATAATTTCCAAAGAATCCAAAAGACTTTGCAGGTTTTGTAGGAAATTTCCAACACTGTAACATGGAGGTCTGTAGACAGCAGCAATCAGTGCTGTGATTGGGGCCTCAATCTTGACGACTACAAACTCTAGGTCCGTCACATTTTGTATGTACTGCTTGGCCTGGGCTTGAATATGGCTTTTACAGTAGATAGCGACTCCACCTCCATCTTTGCTTGAAATGTCAGGATAGTTTGTGTAAGAGAGGTGTCTGTTCCGTGTAAACATGTTGTAACCTTCCAACTGGAGATTTGTAGAAACAAAGGAGCCAGACAGCTTGGTTTCCGTTACACATAACACATCTGCAAGTGTCAACTCGTGATGCCGTTTGATGTCCTCAATGTGAGATGGTAGTCCTTGGGTGTTGTGGTGAATGATTTTGAAGGTTTGGACTTGGTTTGTGACCTGTACATGTTCCAAAAGTGGCATTATACTGCTGAATGATGCTCTTTTCATGTTTTCCAGTGAAGTTGTGATGTCAGGATCAGCATATATTTTCTTCTGTCATATACAGTCCATGAAGTGACGTTGTTCTACTTAGTGCAACATAGGCCATTCCTGGTTCAAATACACGTTTCAAGGAGACCACAGCAGACTGCAATGTCATACCTTGAACTTTGTGGGCTGTACACGCGAAGGCTAACTTCATGGGGAACTGCCTGCGAACCACTCCTTTTTTGCTCATGCTTTCCTCTGTTCTCTCAATGTACACCAAGTTGTGTGGTCCATCTTGTGTCTTGTTGCGGTGTTTCTGACCTGCACTTGAATTGTCCAGCTGCAGTCCAAGCATCTTTACTGCGTTTGTTCCACTTTGTGTCTCAGTCACAATCTTGGCTATCTTTCCAAACGCACCGTTCACTAGGCCATCTTCTACATCTATATTGCGAATCAGCATCACACGAACTCCCTCTGCGGCTTGTATGGTGTCGGGTAAATCTCCTTTTTGACCCTTGATGGGTGTAGTCTGTCTCCTCATCTGTCCTGTTGTTGGGTCTTTTTTGTAGTCGTCTGCATCAATGTTCATGATGTTGGTATGGAGGGCAAATACTGTATTTGCATTGTGTTGGTCTACTTCCTTGTTTGTTGCAAATACGTGCAGTACGTCAGGTGGGCAGTCTTTGGGGTCAGTCACAGCCTGCGCAAGCAAAGCGCAGAGCTCTGCAAAAGCAAGATCATCTTTCTGGCGCATGATCTCTGTAAGGGTGATCATCTGGAAGTGGTCTTGCCACAGGTCAAGTACGTCCTCCTCATACACGCAAAGTGGCTTGGCTTTACCGAGGGGCGGCAGCTGGTAAAAGTCTCCTACAGCTAGAACCGACATCCCTCCGAAAGGTTTCTTGCTGCCTTTGATCTGCTGAAATCTCCAGTTGACATAAGCAAACAGGTTCTTCGAAACCATGGACACTTCGTCGATGATCAGGATCTCCACATTTGATAATGTCGCTCTCACTTCGTCCAGTGCATTTCCAAGTCCTTGGTAAGGTGGCTTCAAAGTTCTTGGCAGTTGTAAAACGGAATGCAAAGTTTTTCCTGAGATGTTGAAGGCTGCAGTGCCAGTAAAGGCAGTCAGTAGCACTGTGGGCGTAGACATGTCTGCTTCCTGGTGTAATCTTGGGAGTTGTTGCAGTATCTTGGTTGCCTCCATATGTATGCATTTGATGAGATGGGATTTGTCACAGCCAGCGCCTCCAGAAACAAAATAAAAGAACTGTTCGGGATTCTGGCCCCACACGCAAGCGCGTCCGTATTCTACACTGTCCGTGACTGGTGCTACAAGCGTAGCACCAGTCACGGACAGTGTAGAATACGGACGCTTGTACTTGGTTTAGGCTTTGATACAACTTCTGCATAGCAGCAAGGGTCATCTGGGGTACCTCTATTGCTGGTATGACTCCACCTTTCTCTCGGGGAAGAGCGCTGTAGTCCGGAACGTCATCTTGTTCATCGTCTTGTTGGGGATGTATCTGTTCTTGCTCTTTGATGCAATCCAAACGAACTAGTTCAACTTCAGGTGCAAAAGCTGTCCATGCGTTCTCAAATGGCCCATTCTGTTGAAATTCATCAATTGCTCTGTCAACTTCTAAGCTGTGTTGTTCGTAGTCTTTCCTGTTTCTTTTGACTATCATATGTACTGACTGGATGCAATTTGTTCCTGGCAGTTCAACAAAGGCATTTTGGTAAAATTCCTTATATGTTGGGTATCTCTGGTTTTTTAGCTGCGAGTCTGAGCGGTTTGGGAGACACAGTTTCAGCAATCTTCCGTAAAACTTTTCGGGATGCTTTTGCTGTGAGAAGCGGGTATATCTGATGATCGCCAGCTTTCCTCGAGTTCTTTTCTGAACGTGTCCCATGTCATTTAGTAGCCGCACGACATTCTTCCCTTGTCTTTGCTGGCCATAGACAATCCTGTATTTTGACGCAAATTCTGCCAGACACATGTTTTCAAACTCTGGCGTTTCAGGTCTTGCTCTGTATTTGTCTGGTAATCCTGACATCCACACATCTTCAGAATCTGGCATTTTGTTCTGTAAGGCACTTAGGGGGAGACTCATTTTAGTGCATTGTCATCTGTTTGTATGAATACAACAGTGCATGAACACATCTTCATTGGTAAGCTGCATGTTCTCGCCACAGACTCTTGAGCACTGACCTGTCTGTGCTTAGAGTAAGCCTGCATTATTTCCTTCATTTCCTCTCTTTCATTTACATCTGTTGCACGCATATCCTTCAATATTGTTTTGAGGTACTCACTCATCTCATGCTCCGGCTTGGATATGTAAGACAACATATACATGACACAACTCTGGTGGCCCAGAATGTATTGAATGTCCATGTTTGCATTCCATGCTCTTAGCAAATCTGGATTGTATCCATTCACCCAACAGTCCTTTGGATCGCGCTTCATGATAATGACACTTGAATTACATACTTGTGCAGCACATCTCATGTAGTCTTCGTAACTCAAATTGCATTTCAACAGTACGTCTGACACGTTATCCAAAGAGGCACTTGGGTCATTGAGCAAATCCCACACTGGTTTGAGCTTCATCTTGGCTTCCGCTGTTGACTTTGGAAGATCATTGTCATTTGATTGTGACTCTGTGGCGTCTGCGTTGCTTTTTGCTGTTTTTTGCTTTTCATTGCCATCAGGGGGCTGTGGGTGGGTTATGATGGTTTTAGCCATGGGTAGTTTAGGGAATCCAAATCTACACAATACCCGGCCTTTCTTGCATGACTTGGAATGATTTCTGCTGTGAACTTGAACCTCAGTGACAATTTTGTGGAGCTCAGGGTCTTTGCTGGGGTCAGGAATTTGACACGTTATATAACGGTCAACAAAGTCACACACTTTCTGATCAGGGTCCTCTTCAAACACAGGGGCATCTTTTATCCAAGCCAGTAAATATGCAGGCTTCCTCTGGCCTGATACTCCACTCGGTAGAAGTAATCATCTACTTTACCAATAGGCTGGGCTGGTGACATGAGCAGATCTCTCAGTAGTGCATCAACACGTTTTTCAAACATGCGCATGACAGTGACATGGTTGCTTCGCAGGATTTCACATTTTGTAGCCCAGTCAAGCTCTGAAAAGTCCACCTGTTCACCTTGTTGAGCCTTTATTGCTGTTATGATCTCAGGCCATCTCATTTCAGCTGTACTAAACGTACAGAAGAAGGTAGGCTTCCCCAGCTGTCTGATCATGGCAAACAGATCGTTGAGTGTTTTTTGCCAGTAAGCTGGAGTCCCTCTCAGTGGTTGCATAAACCGTGTCGCATCTCTGTTGTGTATCAGTCTCTCAACCTGATGCTTATCCTGAAGCATGCTGTTGGAAATGGGACGTCCGTCTCTGGTGATGGGTTTCCCTTTCCGCAACTGGATAGACATGCTATTTCTAGCCATGTGTATTTCTGTTACAAACTGGGCAAAGAAGAGGTAACTCTGGTCCCTTGCAAAACGAGAATCCACAGAGAACAGCCTTGCATTGAAGTACATGCTTGGGGATAGTTTTATTTTTCTTTCTTCATCAAGTGTATTCTGTCCATTGGGGAACTGAACAGGGAACGACATCGCTTCTAGTTTGGGGATTGAGAAAAAGCCAACAGGTCTGTTTCCTTGGGCGGGTGCAATACTGAAGATTCCCTCACCGTATGATAAAGTTTCCTGTCCTATGTCAGCGGGCTGCATGCATGTGTCTAGGGTAAGACCAGGTCTGAGCTCATCCCTGTCTTCCTCTGCATTGACTGCTTCTGGCTCCTCTGTTTCCTCTGGCTGTTCATCAGGATTATTTTCATCGTCAAACGTGGCATTGTCATTTATTGTTACATCTTTATATTCTGGATGCATCTCTTTCAGTTTTGATAGGCCTGCTAGCACATTTGCCATATTCACTGTCTGGAAGTATTGATGTCCTTTGTAATTTAGGTGTCGTTTTAGCTTCACCTTCAAGAGTTGGGATTCACTGCTAGGTCTTGGCAGACAATTCACTGTTGCCTCCACCTCAGATGGCACACACACAACAGCACCATGTATAGCTCTTTGTTGCCCTTTGGGCAGTGCAACAATTTTTGCAAATGGCAGGATTTTTGCTAGAAGCTGTCTTTCAAGCACATTCAAGTCACACAATTCTGGGGGGATGGGTGATAGCTCCAATTTATTTTCTGCTGCTATGGATGGCATATGTCCTGTCTTCAGATGATGATCACAAGTATGGCAAATCCATTCTTCTCTTCTCTCTGGGGGAACTGTACATGTTTCTGGACCTGAGCATTCATTGTCACAAATATGAACATATTTTCCTGTCAAGCAAACAGCTACCACATCAAGATTTTTAATGTACTTTGTTCGGTTACAAAGTAGAACTTGATTAGGGAACAGGGTTCTGTGACAGACTGTGCATATATGGGTGGGGCCATGTTGAGTTTGTGAATGGAACACAGATAAGGCAGTTTGCATCAAACGGTTCTCTGTGGGCTGCTTTTGATCATTACGTTGCAGTATTTTCTGGTGGTTAAGGTAGAATTGTTTGTATTTTATTTTTATTTTCAATGCACACTGCATCTTGTGCAGGATGTGAAATGCAGCGTTTTTGACACATTTATTTCTCTTGTCTAGGGTACAGCGTTGTATGTGATGCAGTCTGAAAGTTGGGTCATTTTGATACCTGGTCTGAATCGTTTGTTTTTGTTTCAGTCTGTACTCCTGATCACATGCATACCTTGATGTAATGTATGTTTTCTGCTTTTGCCTGAAATCAAGATCTCTGTTGTATCTCCTGATCATGTATCCCTTCTGTCTCTTTTGAAAATCAGGATCTCTTTTGTATCTCCTGATCATGTATCCCTTCTGTCTCTTTTGGAAATCAGGATCTCTGTTGTATCTCCTGATCATGTATGCCTTCCGTCTTTTTTTGAAATCAGGATCTCTGTTATATCTCCTGTTCATATATGCCTTCTTTTGTTTTTGGAAATCAGGATCCATGTGATAACGAGTTTTGGTGTATATACTGATTTTTTTTGACCGAAACTGTGAACAACTGACATATTTGTTTTTGTTATGTTCTGCACATTGCTTTTTCATGTTCCTTTCCATGCGCATTGCTTCTTTTCTTCGCCGTTGTTTATTTAATTTGCTCATCTTTCTGGATTGTCCTTTGTTTTGTGGGTTTTGGGCTCCTACACTTATTTGCACTTGTGGTACTTTGTCAAGGTCAGGCTTCCTCAATTGTGCTCCTTCATTGTGGTAGGCCAGATGTGCACATGTGCACTGATGATTTCTTGAGAAGGGATCATATCTGACATCATTTTGACAATGAGATGCCTGCACAGATGTAATCCTGGGTGTGATGACAGCTTTTGCATGTCCTGTGCCAGAAATCTGAACTACAGGTTTACCTTTGCTTGCCTGTTGAATCTGTGACTCTTCAGCTGTCTGATCAGGTAGCTGAATGAAATATTAAGTAATGGTATGACACCATTATTATTTGTGCAAATGCGTTATGTTTATAGTATTGAGCACAATTATAGAATATCTTTCTTTTTTGATGGGCAACTAGGGATGTCCCCGACTAAGATTTTTCCTAATTGACTAAGATTGATCAAACAAACCAGTCTACCAGTGGTATAATAAGTGTTGTTTTTTTTCAACTAGGCATTTTCATTTTGAAATGTCAGTGTTTATTTTTCAATGCTGCACTTTGTAAATTAAAGCTGCAATCAATTCAGTGCATGGTCAAACTTAACAATGACATCTTAACACCCAAATGTCTGTAATGAGAGTAATTGTGGTCCCATCTTTCTAAAAAGGTTTTCAAATACCAGATTGTACAGTAGTACAAGGGCAGTGTCTGAGTTTTTTTGAAATGCTACATTAAACAGCCAAAGGCCACAGGGGATGGCCATCCATTGTTGTAAATTCAATGATAATCCTCTCTTGTTTTCTTTCTTGTTTTTATTTTTTAACTGCATCCTCTAATGTTCTTCTTGTTGTGAGCTAGCATATTGTGTGGGATCTTGCTGTACTCCATCAAATAGTGTTTGTTCAAATACCCAATTAAATTAGTAGTATTGTAATTAGCTTTACTGCTGTCAGCATACAACAATTACATTGTTGTATCTGTTTCACTATGATCAGTGCAGTTGATATGGGGGTCTGTTGGTTGATCCATTGAATTGTTGATTTTTCGGGGACAGCCCTAGAAGCAACTAACATGTGACTGGTGCAGACAACAACTTTATACTTTTATACCAAATACAGTGGTGTTACATTCTAAATAAGGAAGGTACATAATGCCAAAGTGCATGTGGGGGGCATTCTGTGTGAAAAACAGTAGCTTCAAATAGAATTGTATTACAATCAGTGACATGAGATCTTAACATGTTCAGATACATGCAGCAACCAAGGCTGAGAGAGTGTAAACATCTCATCACACATGATCACTAGAGTCTGAGTGAAATGGTATTAGGGAGTTATAATTTGTTATGCTTCTTTGAAGTTTCCATTGTTTCAGTCTATAAACCATGTGGTTGACTTACTGTAAGTTAAATCCACATTAGATGCAACACCACTGTACAATTGAGCAACAGTGATTGATTAGGGAATTGTAGTAAAATTGTAGCAGAATCCATGTTTCAATCAAAGGTTTGAAAATATTGACAGCAGTAACGAAAGGGTGTAAGATTGAAGGATATTTTGCAAACAGACATTTAAAAGAAAAGTAACTTCACACATTATGTTATGATGAGCGGCCAAATAAGATATAACCCTGGGTGTCAAGTCATATCTACAGTGTAACTGCTGCCACTGGACTTTCAAGTATTGTGTGATAATGACGAGTTAGCAAAGATATAACTGAGTGTGCTGCAAATATGCTGTGTCTGTACACTGTAGGACAATGTATGTACCTGTTTGACTGGTGCCTGTACAGTTGGCCCGTCCATCTTATGCTGGCGCTTTGCTGCCCTTTGATCTGTCAGGCCTTCAGGTATCTGATGACAAATAGTAACATTTTCATGTCATTTTTTCAAAGTGTTTGCTCTTTAAATGTCCCAACAGGATTTTCCTTGCCTCTTTGATTATAAAGGAGTTGGATGTGCTATCTAAACATTGTAAAAGTATCAAAACGCACGGTTGCCAACTAAATCCACACAATCCATATTAGAAAAGCGAGCCTCTAAACCAGCCGTTTGGACTTCCGTAACTTTCATCTTCATTTTTGTAAGAAATAATAGACTAACAGTGTTTTTTTTTTTTTTTTTTTTTTTAAGTGTTTGAGCGGTTGTCATTGTTTATTACTGGAGAGTTTCCCTGCCTGTCTGCTGCCTGCTCTGCCAGTGTTGTGGTGTGTCACCTTTCAAATTTGAAACGGTTAGCCAATCACAACAGAGGGGTCATTAATATTAATAAGCCTTAAAGACATAGGAGCAGAAACAACCTGGCTTAGAGAGGTGGGGCAAAATGAACATGTAAAAATGGATTGAGTGTGTTTTTGGTACATGATACCAGACAAACAGCTTTTACAGTTTTTCTTGATTACTAAGACACATTTCTTGAAATTATGCTCCATTTCCCAAAACTCTAAACACAAATGCATAACTGCACACTCATCTTCACAAACTTCAAACTTCCATGTCAAAATCAAACTCTCCACTCAAAACCATGTAATCTTACATCTAACCCAAACTTTGCCTTCAGACATCACAAAAGCCATCAAATACACATACACTACAAAGTAGCCATTACACACTGGTGAGATCAATTCAAAACACTACTGTAAAAACCTGTTACTGCAATGAATAATGGCACTTATGGTTTTCCCCCAGAACAACCTCTTTACATGATGAACACAATATAAAGACACAACACATGTATACATTTTCAACATTTTTAATTCCTCAATGTACTGTAGTAAAATAAACTGAAATTGAGTGAAAAAGTAAATGTACTGTAAAAATATGCAACTGATAAAGAACGTAGAATACAGTAAAATAATGTCCATGTATTTACCAATATAAACCAATTTTAAAAAAAAACAGTTTGTAGATAAAGAAAGAAATCACATTTATTCTGCCTCAGCATCCCAATTTGAGAATCTCATCAGAATCTATTTGTCTCCTTGCCCTTGCTCTTCCTCTTCCACCTCCTCTCCTGTGTCCTCTTCCTCTACCTTCAGGTCTTTGTGGATCCATTGTTCCAAAACAAGTGAACTGACCCATAGCTCTTTTATCTATCTATCTATCTATCTGTCTATCTATTTATCCTGAGGTTCTGATTTGTGTGTGAACAATTTTGACTCTTAGTGTTTGCACCTGGGTAATTGTGTGTTAATTGGGTTTGAGCTGTGATGACTTGAGTTAATGATATTGAATACCAGTGCTTTCTAAATGAGCACATGGTGCAGCCAGTGATATATGAAGGGATTTGTGTGTAGGGTTTTTCACAAAAAGTTCAACAAATGTGAATATGTGTGAAAACAGGGGAATAGTGTTTATAGTTTTGGCAAATGGGTTTGTCTTTTGATAGATGGCGTCATGGTTTGAGATGTTTAGTTAGTAGGCCCAGTTATAGTGTGTAAGCGATCGAGAAAAACTGCAATAGACCTCAAGACAAAGTAAAACACTGGAAAGTGTAGAATATGGGACCTTTAAGCAGACATTAGCAGACAAAGGTGCAAATATATCTTGGATATTATTGTCAAATGCAGAAGAAGGATACACAATTCTTCACAATGTACCTCTTTGCTGGTGCTGGGCGGGCTGGTCTGTTGATCTGCCAGGTCCATCTTTGTCCAGCAGGTTTTTGCAGCCTGGGATCTCTTGCCTTTCCTTGGCATCTTCAAAAATGTCAAACAAAAATGTTGTAATTATTAAATAATTCTTGCAAAATTGTGGCCTATCAAAAGTCTGCTAATTAAATGTAATATATGTATGGAAAATATTGAAGACTGAAGCTTGAAATTGTTCTCTCTGGTAGACGGTAAACACAGGGATCCTGCAAAAAGAAACAGCAATTTAAAGAATGACCATTACTTTTTACTCAGCAGATTAACAATGACCTTAACTGCAAGCCACTGTATCTGTAATGACAATTTACCATATTGCATGAAGATAGAATGACACAGTAATGTGAGAGGCCAAAGACTCTGTGACACACTCACCAAGACAAGAAGTTGCAACACTAGAAA
This sequence comes from Centroberyx affinis, assembly GCF_046629955.1. Taxonomy (NCBI): domain Eukaryota; kingdom Metazoa; phylum Chordata; class Actinopteri; order Beryciformes; family Berycidae; genus Centroberyx; species Centroberyx affinis. Next base: position 40,473 of record NW_027279644.1, read on the forward strand.
ATCTGTCTCCTGAGCTGCTTTATCAGGTGTGACCCTGCAATGTAATAATGAAATAAAGCTGTGAAAAAGAGAACACTTCATAGGGACATGCAAAACTCCATTTATTCAAGGTGGAGTGGTTGGTGGGTTGTTCAAATGATTAGTCAAGTAGTCAGCCTCAAGAGTGGCTATATCTAAATTAGTGTAATTCATAGGTAGCCAGTTTTACAGTTGTAGCTGTTGTACATATGTTGACAATACTGAATAGCTTGATATGCATAACATACAGACAGACTGTTAATGTGATATTTGTACTATATATGGCAGCTAACATAAAGTACATCATTTGTTATGGAGCCAAAATAGTTGGGTGCTTCATGGGCTGCAAGTCTGGTAGATTACATTTACATGGAAATTCAAGTCAATCTTCATTCAATATGCTCTGTGCAATTTAATTCCCTGGAAATAAGATTGACTTGCTGAAATGAATCTAGTTGATCTGGTAATCTGGCTTTATGGAGTAGTACTCTGACTGCTGATGTGTAGATTCACAATATCAGCGTCACTGGAATGATGCAACATTTGCCATAATGCCATGACAGCGTCCAAAATGTTTGTAGAAACATATAACTTACTGAGGCACAAAAATGCAAATCTGACGATGAGTAGTCTCCTGGATTCCCTCAGTAGGTGTGACCCTGCAAATTAGTAAAAACATAAAGCTCAAAATTACAGACAGCTGTAAATTTAGCTTTGTGTACACTTGACATGTATTTTTGTTCAATTACATGTGAAATGAGATTTCTAATTTGAAACTTTTGACTGGGCTGATAATGTGTGGATTTGAAAATAGTGCACAAACATTTGCCATTTAATGGATGCTTTTATCCAAACCAGCTTTACTGTTGTAGCGTTGGAACATTTGTTTAACAAAGGAACAAACTACTGGGCCTCACAGACATATAGTGATAGCAGCTAAATGGAACTTGATGGAACTCATACCACAATTCCATTTTAAAATGTTATTTTCATTGTTATGAGCACAGGTCTTGAAAGAAGGTATTCAGTCACTCACCTGAAAAGGATTGGTGAAGATCAAACTGCTAACCTAATATGTAATCTATCCTAATATCTATCCTAGTATCTATCCTAATCTAATAACCTGTAATCTAATCTAATGCAATATAAACTAAACTAATCTATAATCTAAACTACTCAAAACTAATACTATAATAAACCTAATCTATGAATTGCAAAATTGAATCAAAAGATTGAAGTAATTGGTCTCTCTGGTAGATGGTAAACACAGGGAGCCTGAAAAAAGAAACAGAAATTAATAAGAGCATCTTTACTTTCAGTACACAAAAACACACAATCATTTGTACTTCATAGTGCAAGTTCATGAAACTGTAATGACAACATGGCAAAGTCATGTTAAGTATCCTGTGGCACACTAACCAAGATGTAAAACTGCAGCACTGTAAATGTGCAACTTGTCTTCTGGACCCCTTATCAGGTGTGACCCTGCAGATAATAGAGAAATACAACTATTAATGAGAGAGAACTTCAGTATTAAGTTTTTTTAATCAAAACACATGCATGTTGGAATAAAGCTACACACACAGAAAATATTCACAAAACTGTATTTTAAATTTAAAGTCACAGAAAAAGACTTAAATGTGTTAGTTAATGTTTGAATGAATATAATAGCAGTTGCAAACATGTAGTATAATATTTGCTTACATTTATTTTGTACAAAGACACTGCAGTCAGACATCTGACATGGCAAACATGGTCAATCAGAAGACCATTTTTTTTGAGTGATAAAGATAGAAGTTTTTAGATTGATAGGGTCTTAACATTACAGTTATTGCATACACTGTCAGTGTGAGTCAGTGGGATTTGAAGGCTGGATCCTTGCAGGGTTGTTTCAATTGCTATAACAGCTGACCTACCAATTATCCGACACAGGGCCAAATACCAACCAAACTGAACTTTAACATTTTGTGTAATGCCATGAAAAATGTGTTTAGAAATATGGAGGTGGCTTACCTGAAAAGGACTGCAGAAGTGGTGTAGCACTGGAACAGTAGTCTAACAACAAAGAAACAAAGTACTCAGCCTCACAGACACAAAATGATAGCAGCTAAACACAAATTGTGTAACTGACTGCATAATGTCATTTTAATAGGGGTGTAATGGTTCATCAAAATTATGTTTCGATGAATATGGTTTACTCTCACATATACATAAGATAGCTACAGCACAAAAACATGGGTCGTTTTTTATACATCATATGTATTCTAGGGTTAACAGCATTGTTGGCATTTTGATAGGTGACTGATTGATAGGTGAAACAAACTTTTTGCACACAGAGCTGACTTGTAAGATTATGGAGGATCCTGTAATTCAGGAGCTTCACCTCCACCGTATACTCATTCTTTGTAGGTTATTTTTTCCATATAAACACCAAATTTAAACAAAAATATCTACTTTTATTTGTAGATTGCCTTCATTGAAATGATACAACGGGGCACTTTTTTGAACAACTTAGCAACTGTTTTTCATGATGAATGAAGAAATTAAGTTGTGTCACAACAAGCACATAGGGCACTTAAACAATCAAATGGCTATCAAATGGTTATCAAAACACTAGATACTAGTCTGTGCACTTGCTGTTGCAGAGTTTGTTGAAGGGGCAGCAGTGTGTGGCAATAACCTAATATAGCACCAATAACGTTTATATTAATAAACAATGTTTTTCTTGGTGTTTCTGGTATTTTCAAAACATTTTAAGATGTTAATCTGTTGATTTTTTTCACTACTGTGCAACTAATGTGAATTATATTGTCATAAAGTTACACTTGCCTATAATAAACGTTCAGATACTTCAAATGTCAGGTCATTTGTGTGTAATAATTCTTTCCTCTCCTGTCATGTCTTTCATTTAAAATATGGCAGTTGTAACGTTAAAGCATCTGCTGCAAAGCAACATAGACGTCATCTGCAACTGATTGAGCTATGTCGCCCCCTAGTCAATTAAAGGTGTAGCCGAACTGAGGCCCTGTACCAAATCAGTATGTAGCCATTACACCCTTGTTTTAAAATGCCATTTTTATGAGCACAACGTTTGTCAGGTGACTCACCTGAGAAGGATCAGTGAAGAGGCGCAAGCTGTATCTCAATCTATTAACAAAGAGATAAACTGCTGAATACTATACACAAAACAGCAGTTAAAACTATGTAACGATGCACAACCATAACAGTTAAATGAGCACATTATTACACCATATAGTAGGATATACAATTTTCCAGAGCTGGTATTTTTTTTCCAGAGCTGGTATTTTGTCAACATAACTCTATCTGGTACAAATTGCCTGGTTTATAGGTTTAACACACAGACAAACACAAAAACGAATAACATGATGCCATTGTTATTGCCACGCCATGATGCACAGCATCAATCAGTTCTCTCTCTCTCTCTCTCAAACACACAGAGTTACCATGCAAAACTAGAAAATAGGATGATCTATTATGAAAATTTGCACATGACTTCCTTCCATTGCTGACATGCATTTACGCAATGTTAAATGCCAAAATCTACGTGTTCCCCTCACCATTACGCAATGCCAAGTGCGCAACGTACATGTCCCGTTTACCATCAGCACACATTGTCAATTGCTAAATATGAAACCTACAACTAAGAAAAACAACACAGTAAATATGTATAAAGCACAGCCCAGCAAAAAGTCAGTGGATGCACACGACGGCCAACGTACCCAACGCACACACATCGCCTGTTTGGTTAAACAAACATTATGCAAAATTCAAAACAATTTAGTCTCCCGGCCAATCCGCGAGGATTGGCAAACCTACCCTAATCAGATTAATTACTCACATTTGAGGAGAAAATGGTGTCCAGCTCTCAATACGAAAACAGATAAATTGTGGAATTAATGTAGCCTTCTTAGGAAGAGAACCAGACTGAAACTGCACCTTTGCTCAGACGTTTTATAACCCCCACACATATTCAATTTAATTTCTTTTACCACATGAAGGAAAGTATTATTCTCCGAATCCAAATACTACAACGAATTCATAAAATTAACCTCACCTGAGAAGGACGCTGTTGCAATCAGTGTAGCTGTGAGGCCACTGTTTGAATTCAAGCGGGGGAGAAGCAATCAACCACAGTCTCGCGATGCTAGATCCTAGTCAGCCACTCAAATCGCGCATTTAGTTTGCTTTTGAAATCCTGGTGGAGTTTGAGCCAATCATAGCTGCTCTGCTCCACCTCCACCCCCCACAGGACGGCTATGCTTACTGCTGTGGCTGCCACTTGCCACCAAACCAAGAGAAAACTGTCTCTGGCGGCTCTGTGCACAAGAATTAAATATTCTAAAAGTCTTCATTTAAAGCACGATCTTAAATGTTGAGCACGTAACTGTTCAATGTAAGCTCCTGTAGCCTAAATAAAAGTTAAAATGGAAAAATATAGGGCTACTTCCCCAGAAAAAAAAAATAGTAATTTAAAACAAATTTCCTGCATTTCTACACCACCTAACCTCTTGGATTAAGTCAAGAAACAGCAACCCTGTATAAACCAAAAATGTAAAATTATGTGATATTACTAGATTTCAGCATTGAGGTACTTACATTCATGATTTTGCATAGGCATGCTAACCTAAAAACCTATTATTGGGAATCGCAAGAAAGTTTCAGAGCAACAGAGACACAGAGCCATAGATATAACACTAGAGGGGACCTGTCATAGAGAATTCCTATTCTGGAATGGGACCATATGGTAGCCATCTTACCTGGGTCAACTTCTCAGCTGACTGTAATTGGAAACAGTGGTGATAGTGCCTTATGCTGCCATTATAATGCTAATATTTTTTGTATTGAGACATCACTACTACTTTTTATTTAGCTCACTGTATGCAAGACAACTACGACTGTCTAAAATGGAACCAAACATGAGCATTTTTTGTAGTTTGTAGATAAAAATAGCTAAGTTATGTTAAGTAATTAGGTTTTCAATCATAAAGATTATCTTGTGGAAGTATTTTAATGGTGCATTTACTTTACAGAAACTATGAATCCTATGAATCCTCAAGAAGACATTATAATTCTCAGATTTCTTTGGTACTGAGTAGTTGTATTAAGAGTATACATGAAAATCTGCTTATTTTTCATGTAAACCCCCCAAATGATCTGTTGTTGTAGCAATAGACAGATGTTGGCAGCAATTAAATATCAGCAACACTGAAACACACCTAACAATACACCCAGATAAAATATACAATAAAAGGCAAATTTAATGCCATTAAGTTGTTAGTGTGACAGCTTTAAGCCAATTTAAGCAGGTAATAATGGACATAGGCCCTCACATTTTTTTTTTTTTTTTTAACTTTACTGGCATGACATCTTAGCCTACAATTAAGATTACAATCCATAAAGAAATAATTTCTATAGATGCCATCATGCAAACAAGTAGGCTACTACAGTAAAAACAAACATCTCTACACTTGAATCAACTTAAAATCCACAGTAGCCTATACAGATATGCAAATGACTGTCCCCTCTAGTGTTATATCGCTATGATTGTAACACTGGCCCCTTTCGAATTTCACAAAGACTAGACTCAGTAAATATAAGAGCCAGTTGCGTTCCAAGGCACTGGGATAGTTTTCTCAACACTCCACAACAATATGTTTGGTATCAAATGAAGAGAGAGAGAGAGAGAGAGAGAGAGAGAGAGAGAGAGAGAGAGAGAGAGAGAGAGAGAGAGAGAGAGAGCCACAGAGAGAGAGAGAATGTGTTCCCCATGTCAATAAAGCCCCTTTGAATTGAAATAGACTAGAAAAGGTTACATTTTCTGAAGAAAATTTGTGGGCTTGCTTCAGCAAGACAGGTTGAAGACAGTTGAATTGATGACAACGTGTTTAAATGACTGTACATTTTGAGTATTTTGATCTGCTGTTTGCAGTAGTAGCTCATAGTGATAATTGTAGTAGTAGCAGTAGAAACAGTAAAGGACTGAAAGCCAGTGCAAGTGTAAACCAGCTAGAGTGTAGCAGAGAGTCTGCTGACACTGTAGTAGCTGCAGTAGTAGTAGTAGGCTACTACAGTACTAGACGTTTCACTGTTTGAAGTAGTTAAAATGTGTAACTGAACAGTAGTAGGAACGCTATAACTAGACAATACCACTACTAGCAGTAGTAGTAATAGTAGTATTAGAAGTAGTAGTAGTAGTACTAGCAGTATTAGAAATAGTAGTAGTAGTAGTAGTAGCAGTATTAGAAGTAGTAGTAGTATTAGCAGCACTATCAAGTAGCACTAGTGGTAGTAGCAGTAACAGTAGTAGCAGCAGTAGTAGTAGGCCTAGTGCTACTAGTAGTAGTAGTAGAGATGTGTGTGTATGTTACACAGTGAAATACACTGTAGATGGTCATATCTGACTACAGCAAATGACTGGATCACTTTAGAAAAACTTTAGAATAATTAGGTGGCAGTGACTATCAGAAATGACTGAATACAAGTCTTCAATGTTAACTGTATTATTTCAATAGGGCTCCCACTGTACAGGGAGAATCAACAATGTCATGAATAGGCCACCAGGAGGAGCTGTGCTGAAAGTGCCTTTGGGGAGCCCCCTGGTGCCATAAACACGATACTACAGTACAGGGAGAATCAACAGTGTCATGAATAGGCCACCAGGAGGAGCTGTGCTGAAAGTGCCTTTGGGGAGCCCCCTGGTGCCATAAACACGATACTACAGTACAGGGAGAATCAACAGTGCCATGAATAGGCCACCAGGTGGAGCAGCAGTAGTTGTAATGGAAGTAGAATCAGTCATTTAATGGTAATTACACCTGTGTTGTGTGTGTGTGTGTGTGTGTGTGTGTGTGTGTGTGTGTGTATTTTACTGTCCAGATAAGCTATAGATTCTTTGGTGTGAAAATGTGCGACTACAGGGTCTACAATGTCCTTCAAATCATTCAGGACTTGCCAGGCAGGTTCATTAGCGGGCACCTTGTCTCCAATCAAAAGAGGTAAAAATCTCAATATGCTCCAGTTTTCATGTGCATTCCCCCCAATCATTTTCCTTGTTGAATATGCAAGAGGTGGCTTCCGGTTTAGCACGCACCGAAGAAGGTCATGCGATCGTGAGCTCCGCCGGTTTGCCTTACAGTTGCTTTTTATATTGCATTTATTTACTTCAAACCTTGGTCACAAAAACTAGAAACCAACTAACGCTGCTGGTTGTTGTATGGCACAGTACGATCTCAGAGAGAAAAAGGCTTTTTTGTCTGAAAATCTAAGTACAGCCAAACCACCTCCCTCGAAAATGGCGGCTGACAAGGCGATACGAGAAAGCAAAGACGACTTGTCCAGGCAGATTGACACTAAGACTGCTAACATCCAGACCACACTCACGAAGATTGAATCTTCACTCTCAACTTTGTCTGACCAAGTTGAGGAAATGGAAGGACGGGTGTCGGCTAACAAGATCATTTCTAAAATACTTGCTACTAGATTAGAAGACATTATGCCAAAGATAATTCACCCTGATCAAACAGGGTTTATCAGGAATAGACAAGGGTCAGTGTTCGCCGGTTATTTCATATAGTGAACTCTGCACAGAAGAAAAAGGAGCCCATGCTGATTATATCAATGGATGCTGAGAAGGCGTTTGACAGGATCGAGCCTAGCTTCCTGTTCCAGACACTTGAAGGCATGAATTTCGGAGAGAGATTCATCCAATATACCAAAACGCTTTTTAAAGCCCCTACGGCTCAAATCTTAACCAATGGGGTCCTGTCTGACGCCTTCTTGCTCTCTAGAGGGGTCCGGCAGGGCTGTTGCTTCTTGCTGTTGTTATTTTCACTTACCATCGAACCGCTCGCCCTCGCCGTTCGAGCTAACACAGCCATCTCTGGTGTCAAATTCGGTACTTTCGAGCACAAAATCTCTCTTTACGCAGACGTAAAGACCCGGCTGATTCGGCCCCTCCACTTTTTCAGTGTCTACAAGAGTATTGTGCAGCCTCAGGATACAAAATAAACTTAACAAAAAGTGAGGTTCTGCCCTTAAACACACAGGACTTGGATATTAGAACACTCACTGAACCACTGAAGATATGTCCTTGTGGTTTTAAATATTTGGGCATAAATATTAGAAAATCTCTTGGAGAAGATTAAGGCAGACACTCAGAGATGGATTGACCTACCACTGTCCCTAATTGGTAGAGTGAACATAATTAAAATGAATGTGTTACCAAAGCTTACTTACCTATTCCAATGTATCCCTCTGAATGTCCCCAAGAGCTTTTTTAACGAGATCAACAAAGCTACCTCCTCATTTTTATGGCGAAATAAAATTCCCAGAGTAAATCTTACTACTCTCCAAGCCCCCTGTCAACTGGACGGCTAAGCGGCTGGATTTTTAGTGAGGAGACTGAGACATCTTTTGGTTGCAACCACACCGTGGCATTTATTTACCCGTGCACATGACATGACAGCATCCTGCCTCCTACCACAACAGAGACTGAGTGGGAACCTGCAGCCTTTATAGCTCTCTGCTGCAGGTAATCAGGAGGAAGCTACCAAAAATGGGGGTTTCTCCCACACAGATACAAACACCTCAACTTTACAACCTAATGAATAATATATATATATAATACAAAATAGCTATTTACATAATTACATATTTCTTATTAATATATCAATAAATAAATTACATACTAATACTCCAATATTACAACAATAAATATCACTCCCCCCCCCCTCCCTGCGACCTCGCTAAATGGAACCCTCCCGGTGCGCAGGCCCTGGGGACGTCTTTTGCCAGAACACCCTGGGAGTAGGAGACAACAGGAAGAGGTAAGTCGGCAGAGATATGGTTCTTCTTCAATTTACTCTTACCTACTAGACTGGCCTTGTTAACTACATGGCAACACTTAAATACATCATAGCCGTTCACCACCCAAACACAAGATTATTCAGTCTCCTGTTTGTGAGAGCGCTAACCGTATTTCTGTTACAGGGGGATTGGCCAACTCCACCTGCCGCAGTGTCTGCAACACATCTTAACAAGCAACCAGAATGTATTCACATGCAAATATCAATAAATATCACTACCAAAATAAATTGCCATGTGTAATCATTGTATTCTGTAAACACTGTGCTATATGTGCAACTATACTGCTCAATCATTACAGTGTCCTATAGTAACGGACAGTCTCCGTTACACCCCCTATACTAAAGGAGGTTTAAACCTTCCCAACTTCAGATGCTACTATCTGGCATCTCAGTTCCGTCCGATATGGACTTGGTTACACGCTGAGAGTAGTGAGGTTAGATGGCTTTCTATTGAACAACATGAGCTGAATGCTACTCCTCTGAAAATGATTCCTTTCTTGGGCGCAAAGAAAAACCTCTCTTCAATCACAAATCACCCCATAATCTTGAACTCCTTTGCAGCATGGCAGGAATCCCACACGATATTGGGAATAGATATGCCATTGCTGAGAAAGACCCCGTTGTGGGATAACCCCAACATTCCGTATCCCATAGCTGACGGGACACTAAAGAAATGGGTCAATACTGGGATCAAAACAGTTGGAGACCTATATAGTAACAATATACTGTCTAATTTTCAACAACTATCTTACAAATTTAATTTACCACGAGACAATCTCTTTAAATTCTTTCAAATCAGACACTGGGTCCAAGATAACTCTATAGACTTCCCATTTATTCCTAATAAATCCCCCCTGGAGGATCATTTGCTTAACATACTAGTCTCCTCCACTAGGGGGCTGATATCCTCCATATATAACATTCTAAATAGTAATCTACCAATTTACGACAGGCTGTCTATTAAACACAAGTGGGAGACAGATCTAGGATGCAATTATGATGACGCCGATTGGCAAAATATCTTGGAAAGAGCTCAGACAGTTTTAGTCTCCACAAAACATAGGCAAATGCAATTCAATATTTTTCACAGAACCTATTTCACCCCATACAGGCTACGCACGATTGATGGGAATATATCTGCCATGTGCCAGAGGTGTAAGATAGCTGAAGGCAATCTGTTTCATATGCTCTGGAGTTGCCCTTACCTGGAAGATTTTTGGAAGTTCGTTATAGCCACTGTTTCAGATATCACAGAGTCCGAAATACCATGTGACCCCAGGATTTGGCTATTGGGGGATGTCGATATGCTTAACGTAACTCACCATAAGAAGGATTTTGTGTTGCTTGCCAGCACGGCTGGGAAAAAAAATATTCTTATAGACTGGAAATCAGAAAACTCACCATCACAAAAACACTGGCTGAATGAACTTTCATCATATTGCACTCCAGAGAAGATTTTGTACAATGTCAGGAGAACCCCTGCAATGTATAACAAAATCTGGGGCTCCTTTCTGGTTTCTCTCCCTTCAATAAATCCCCTTAGTTGATACCATATTTATTCACTTAGTGGACCTGCTATTTTATTTTTCTCTTTAACATATCCTTAAAGGACTTGGTGTTGCGAATGATGTTGATTATTATACCATTCTCAGGACGGGGTGGGGGGAGGGTGTGCTTTATTTTTGTTTATTTTCTTTGTCTTTTTTCTCCTTTCCTTTTTTTTTTTTCTTTTCTTACTCCTGTTATTGTCTTTTACACTTTGTATAAAAAATGACAAGTGTACTTGTTTGGTGCGTTGTCAACAAATAAATCTTAAAAAAAAAGAATATGCAAGAGGTACAGGATGGGGACGATTTGTTTTGTCACTCCACTTAAAAGGAAAAGTTTGTATTGCTTCATTCAAGTTGACCAAGGTAAAATATTTTTTACTTACAAAGACAGCCAAGCACAAAGCTCTCTCGACAGTCACAATTCCCTCAAAGAGATCGTGCACTATGACAGGGGGGAAACCTGTTGTCACATTAAAGTATGATAGTCTCTGTGCTAACAAACAAACCCCTTTCACACCATAATGATGGGGTAATTCTTTTTCTTTGACGGCCTCAAGATGAGCAGCATGAATTTCCTTGGTTCTCAGACAAAATGCTCCTGATCTGACTTCTTTAGTCTGAAATTCTTGATTCTCTGCTGTACAAAATCTACATACATGTGTCCCTGAGAAATTCTCCACAAATCCTGCAATGCTATGTGCACCAAGGTTATCAGCAACAATACACTGAACAGTGCCCTTTATCGTCCTTCCCAGCTTCGAGATAAAAACTCCATGTTGCTCCGAGACAAGATCATCTACCAGCGGTTCCAGCACTTTTTCATATCCATAATGCTTAACATCATTCAATTTCAATTTTAATTTATTTAAAAGGGACAATGTACAGTTAAAACATAAATGTTGCCATTTGATGCACTATACCAGATTATAGCTTTAAGCTAATTTGCATCTGTAGTCCCTTGGCAGGTCACAAAAATACAACACAGTAACAAGACAGATTAAACAGTATACAGGGATGAAACACCACAACAACATGGCTACACACGTCTGCGTGCAACTCCCCCCACCTCCCTCCTCCCACCTACGCCCACACACACACACACACACACACACACAAAAAGAAGTCTAAGGACCAAATTAGTGGTTGCAGAGCTGAGCAGCTTTTAACAGATTTTTTAGGTTAGATTTGAAGACTCTGAGAGAGCTACTGCTCTTTACGGCTTCAGGTAAGGTATTCCACTGGTTTGTGGCTCTTACAGAAAAAGTAGATTGCCCCGCTACAGTGCGGCGAAATGGTATGGTACAATCTCGTATGGAGGATATTCTAGTGGATCTGATGGAATTTGACGAGCGAGCGTGGACAAAAACACATAATGGCTGTGGGGCCAAACCATTTAAAATTTTATAGACCATACACAAATTGGCGAATAACCTAAAATTCTCAAAGCTCAATAACTCATGTTTCTCAAGTATCCTACAATGATGATAACAAATTGGCTTTTTGTCCAGTGTTTTTAAAGTTTGTTTGTATAAAGACTCCAGAGGTCTCAAAGTAGATTCACCAGCCTGCCCCCAGCAGGTGATACAATATGACATGCGGGACAGAATCATGGCGTGCATAAATATCTTGGCTGCATCCAGAGAGAGACAATTTCTGATGTGTTTAAAATTAACTAAATTGTATTTTATGGTTTTAACCATTTTTTTGACATGTTTCTTAAAATTTAAATTTGGATCCAGAAACACGCCAAGATATTTAAATTCAGTAACTATATCAATTCGTTCACCATTAATGAGAATCTCAACATCAGGGATTTGTACCATGGTTTTAGAAAAAAACATACATTTTGTTTTGTTTACATTTAAACTCAAACATGATTGATCAAGCCAAAGAGTGATTCTCTCCAGTGCAGTTGTTAACTTAGCAGCTGCTAAGTCAGCTGTTTTAGCATGTACATGAACAACAGTGTCATCTGCGTACATCTGCAGATCGACATCAGCACACTGTTCAGCAAGATCATTAATATAAAGACTAAATAATAAAGGACCTAATACCGATCCTTGTGGGACTCCCATAGTACATGTCCTGTAACTGGACTGTGCATCACAGACTTTAACACATTGCCTCCTGTTTGATAAATATGACGACATCCAAGCCAGAGCTCTAGGCGAAAAATTAAATTTAGAAAGTTTTGATATTAAGACACTGTGGTTAACTGTATCAAATGCCTTACGCAGATCTAAAAATACAGCACCAACTACTCCTCCTTTATCGAGCCGTGATTTAATTTGCTCTATTAAATGTAAGGAGGCAGTCTCGGTTGAATGGTTCGTTCTAAAACCAAATTGCATACAATGTAGACCAGAATTGCTGGTGTTAAGAAATGAGGACAGTTGTTCAATGACAACCTTTTCAGCAATTTTTGAAAATACTGGCAGTATGCTTATACGTCGATAGTTACTAGCTTCAAGGCGGTCTCCAGATTTAAAAACAGGTGTGACAATGGCACATTTCCAGTCCTCAGGGAAAAGAATACGTTTAAAAGAGAGATTAATTAGGTGAGTGACAGGACAGGATAAAATATCCTTATGTGATTTAACAAACTTGCTATTGATCAAAGCAGCTAAATTTATGGCAGACAGGGATGAGTTGGACCCTGGAGGCAAATTACCTAAAATCCAATAAACACCCAAGATTTTATGTTTTTTCCTTGATGTGCCACATCCACATACAATATCAATGAAATAGCAGTCTCATTAGAGAGCAGTACATTGTGCTGAAAGTTGAGTGAATCAAAGAAGCACGTATATTTCAGTCTATCACCCTCTCTATGACGAGATCTCAAATTACTTGCTTTATCTAGTATTGGCTGGCAACTAAGAATCTGCTGCAGTGACTTAAGTATGGGAACATACTGGAATGACCTTCTATTTTTTCGGTCAAGCACATACTCCAAGGGTTCTACAACACTAAAATGACTTTTGTAGTATTCCTTTCGTTTCCACGTAGTAGAGGGGGGACCTTGGTCTCCAACTGCAGTTCGAATGGGATTTGACTTGCACAGCACAGAGGCCAACTCCTATACAACTGCTACGTCAACTTGGCAGTTACGTTCCTGCAGTAGCTGGATTGCAGTCTTATAGGTGACAGGGACTGAAACTGTGCTTATCAAATACTGCAGCTCCTGCAAAAGGTCATCAATAGCCACACTAGGGACAAGGAAAACATGCTCCAACTTCAATAACACTGAGGCAATTTTACGCTCTATAGCATTGGACAAGTCTTCAGTATTGTGTGTGTCATAGACAGAAGTAGTTACTTCATCCTCTGAAACATCCTCATGTGAATCATCGACATTACTGTCAAATGCCCCTTCAGAGGAAGGACAATGGATTGGCCATACCCTCTCAGCAATTCCAGGCTTTAAATCGCTTACAGAGAATGACCTGTGTTTTCTGGACTTATGAGTCCTGAATGATCCATAAACATTTGTTTTGTACAACCCAGCTAGCAAAATTTGGTTCCCAAAACGTTCCGGGAACGTGTGTTTTTTGTTCTGGGAACGTTTGTTGAACGTTCCTGCGTAACGTTCCCTAGATGTTAAAACGGCAAGTTTTTCTGACGTAAAACTTACGTTATGGGCACGTTCCCAGAACGTTCTGGGAAGGTTAGTTGAATGTTCCAGGAAGGTTGCATGAATGTTTCCCCTTAACGTTCCCTAGATGTTATACGGCAAGTTTTTTTGACGTAAAACGTACATTATGGGCACGTTCCCAGAACGTTCTGGGAAGGTTAGTTGAATGTTCCAGGAAGGTTACTTGAACGTTTCCCCTTAACGTTCTCTAGATGTTAAAACGGCAAGTTTTTTTGACATAAAACCAACGTTATTGTTACGATCCCAGAACGTTCTGGGAAGGTTAGTTGAATGTTCCAGGAAGGTTACTTGAACGTTTCCCCTTAATGTTCCCTAGATGTTAAAACGGCAAGTTTTTGTGACGTAAAAACCAACGTTATTGTTACGATCCCAGAACGTTCTGGGAAGGTTAGTTGAATGTTCCCCTTAACGTTCCTTACATGTTACAACAGCAAGTTTTTCTACTGTAAAGCTAAAGGTTCCGTTCCGTTCCTAGAACATTCTGTGAAGGTTAGTTGAACGTTTCAGGAAGGTTAGTTTGATGTTAAAACTGACAGAAAACGTATGTTGTGGTTATGTTCCCACAATGTTCTGGGAAATTGAACATTCAGGGAAGGTTCCTAGAACGTTTGGATTCTACAGATGTTAAACCGGCAACTAACATTGCCAGAATGTCACCATCTAATGTAGTCATTGAATAAACAGAAATAAAGGAAATTCTGGTCTACACAAGGTAACAGTGCAACATTTAAATTTGTCCAATTTATTGGAAAAGCAATAATAGAATATACAGTACATGTATAACTATAAAGTCAACTTTGCTCGAGTCCCAAGTCTGTCTCAAGTCTTGAGGCACAAGTCTCAAGTCTAATTGTAGATTACCAAGTCAAGTCCATATCATTAATGTCATCTCAAGTCTAAATATAGAACACCAAACACAAGATCTTTTGTCAAGACTTTAGAAACCTTTTCAAGTCATCAAAATACAAGTCCAAGTCACCAGAACCTGAGTTCCCCACCTCTGATATATGTCTGTCTGTCTGTCTGTATATACACACACACACACACACACATATATGTGTATATATCTATATCTATATATATACACAGAGACATACATACATACACACACAATATGTATAATATATAATAAGCATATGTATAATATGTAATATGTATATATAATATGTGTATATAATATTATAATTATTTATATATATATATGCAATTATAACAAAGATGTTTAAGCCTACTGTTATGAAACATTTAACTTAGAATGAACAATTGAACAATTTGGCATGGACTAGGGGTGCAACGGATCACAAAACTCACGGTTCGGTTCGGATCGTATCACGGTTTTGACTCATGGATCGGATCATTTTTCGGATCAGCAAAAAAAAAAAAGGGTTAAATGCACTTTAAAAGTAGGCAGGTAGCAACACAAAGCAACAAGCACTTTACAACGAATGTAGCACTTAGGACTTTATTATATTATGTATGTTTGAATGTATAAATGAATGAATGAATGTATAACTGTTTTTGCTGTTCTTATTTTATATATTTTATTTACCTACATGTGTTTTTAGTATTGACGTATTGAAGACACATTGTAGTATTGAAGTACTGAATTGAATTAATTTAAAAATGTGCTACTTTGGCTCTGATGCAGCCACCTCTCTCTTGGCGCTTTTCCACTGCATGGTACCGGCTCGACTCGACTCAACTCTACTCGCCTTTTTTGGTTTTCCACTGGCCAAGTACCAGGTACCAGGTACCATATTACGTAGTACCTGGTACTTTTTTTCGTAGCACCTCCGTCGAGGTTCCAAGCGAGCTGAGGCGAGCTGAGGCGATACCAAAAGATGACGTAAAAACACTGCAGACCACTGATTGGTCAGAGAATCGTCATCGCGACACGGGACGTATATGCTAACGTTAGCTACCAGGCTAGCTTACCCTCTTGCGTCGCCTTGAGCAGCCAGAGAGCAGTCTGCTGTCTCACTGCCTTCAGCCTCTTCTGAAATAAAATCTGTCTCCTTGCTGTGACTAACAGCCACACACCGAGAATCAAGAACACCATCACTTCGATATCCTCCATTGTAGCTGTGTGTCGCGTTTCATGCAGTGTCGCTATGACGACCAGTTTGGGGGGTGGGGCACATTGAGGGGGTACTATCTGCAGTGGAAAACCAAAGTGGTACTACCAAAAGCGAGTAGAGTCGAGTCGAGTCGAGGCGAGTTGAGCCGGTACTATGCAGTGGAAAAGCGGCATCTGTCTGTAGTCACGACCCTGTAGTCTCGCTCAATGTCCCGCCCACAGCACTCTCTGATTGGTTACACGTCACGAGTAATAGCCTATCAACACTGGAGGCTCTGCCACAGACAGGCAGAGAGACTGGAGCTTCTCTGAGCGGAGCTGTGTGTGAAGGGAAGGCAGCATGTTGCTGAAGTTGAAATAAACATCACAATCTTGCGATCTATTTCAATGATGACAAGCATGTCCAGTTTCCCAGTTCCACCACTGAAAATGCCCGAAGTCAAGTCACAGCCTACGGGATTTCACTCAACGGAGGAGAGAGCGACGGCTTTTGAATCAGTCGCTCGTCCTTTTTTTTTTCTTCCCTTACACAATCATTGCGCTTCAGATTAAAACACAGCAGCATCTGTCTGTCTGTATCTTTTCACTGCAACTCTGCATCGAGACTTAGGGAATTATTACTTTAAAAAGTAACAGCGGCAGTAAAACACTATGATGGTTAAACTTTGCAATTAATCCGCGGTTCATATGCGTTCCGAACCGTGGGGGCGGATCCGTACGGATCACGGATCAGCTACGGTCCGTTACACCACTAGCATGGACGCATGGACACCAGCATGGACACAATTCATCTGCTTGGCCCATCTGTTAAACAAAGTGAAAAGTACGTTAGAAAATCTTTTATTGCAACACAGGTCATGCTGTCATCCAAACATAACCAAAGGGTCCCACCACATAAAACTAAGACTTTGGTTTAAACAAATATGACCACTAAAGTTGATTGACAGCTCTTGGAATGGCATTTTGAAAATTTGTGTTAGATCGTTTTAGTATTTGAAGCTGTAAAAGGTTTGTTATCAATGAAGCAAAACAGCAAGCAAAACGTATGTAACAATTTATATGCTTGGAGAAAATGAGTTTAGGGCAGTATTATCACATTAAAGTAACTGCAGCAAAAAAAACAAACAAAAAAAACCCACACCTGCTGTTTCTTCCCTCTGTGTGGAGCAAACTTCAGGGTTGCCCCTGTCACCTCTTCAACATCTGTCTGCTGCACCTTGTAGTTCAACTGGCACAATTCTAAATAAATAAGAAAATAACATGAGCTACAAGGAATAAGTAAAAACAATACTAGACAGATAATCCATACTTTTTGATAATCATTAGCTGCCCTTGGTGCAGAATGTCATCCAAAATAGTAATGCAGAGATGCCAACCTCAAATAATCAGAAAGTGTAATAAGGTCTACAAATGTGTAGTTTGTCACCAAAATGTGGAGCAAACTTAATATTTTGTTAGTGCTTCTGTTCCTGTATTTGATTTTATTGTAGTCTGTTTGAAAGTAGTAAGTTTATCTGTGCTGCTGCCAAATAAAAAAAACCCAAAAACTTTATTTAAAGGCATATAACATGTGAGCACTGTAAATAAGGAGTTAAATATATCTTGTTTTGTTTATGGTGGAATTTAAACAAGAATAAGTATTTATAACAAGCACAGATCCTGTTCAGACCCAAGGTACGCCCTCTAGAGGCCATCTGATGAAGCGCAGGCTCCTGCAAACCGTCCATGAGTGAGTGAGTGACTTGACTTTGCCACTTTCTGCCCCCGGCCGCATGGTGTGCCATGGGAAAAATAACATTCAGCTCGTATGACAGCATACAACTTAAGCCAAGTGTTCTGAAGCCTAACAATTGCACTAGGCTTGGGCTGGTGTGAGAATTTCCAAACCGGTCCAGTATCCATCAAAATATCTCCCAAAACCAGTAATATCGACTTTTAACTACAAGAGGGTGCACTACAGTGGCATATTAATGTAATATGTGCAGAGCAGGTTAAATGTGTGTAACACAGATAGTCATTACATCATCGCTGGTCGTATGGTCACAGACAGCGAGAGATAAGCCCCTTCCACACAAATGAAAAAAGCTATGAAGCCGGTTTGTTGGCAACTTTGAGTTGTGTGTGAAAGAGTCAGAGCAGCATTTTTCAGACACGAATAAGCCACCTTCCGACCATCATGAAGCCGGTCCAGAGCGGCTTTTGGTGCTGTATGAAAGGAGAACTTTAAAAAGCAGAGTTTCTTACGCATTATACGGTCTACATTGTTATGACGTGTTAAACTACATAGCGAAGGTAACTAGAAACTACTATACACTATCTTGTATGTTTACTGACTTACTAGCCAAGAGGCTAACCTTCCATGGCTTGGTTGTATTTATCATTTTATCTCATCAATACAATACAGGTCAATATGTTTAGCGTTGATGTAGTTAGCTTATGTAACCATAGGCTACTTTTTAATTTGCCAGACCTCCTAACCCAGAGGTTCTCAATTGTTTTTCAGCCAAGGACCCCTTACAAGATAGAAAATATACCATGGACCCCCTCATTCTGATTTGTGATTTTGGGCTATATAAATAAAAATTTACTTGACTCGACATGTATGTCCCTCGGAATAATCTGACATAGCCTATTTTTTACACTTCTATAGTCTTAGTTATGTGAAAGAACAACACAAGAGAAATGTATTAGAAAGATATTAGATATGTATTAAAAATATTTGCACCATCTCAACACAGAATACAGAATCAATCAGAAAGAAAACAATCAATCAGTTAGCTGCAAGTAACACTGTACCTAAACAAAATATAGGGAAATCAAGAGAAAAGTGCTAATTTGAAGTGCATTTCAGAACACACACACACACACATCAAAGTGTTTCACTCTTAGTTCAAATGAAATGATTTATAAAAGTCTAATCACAAAATAAATGCAGGCTATAACAAATTGAACACATGCCTGCATTGCAACATATGTATCAAGTAAATTGCAAAACAACTGCAACATTGCTACAATCCCAAACCAGCACTGGACACTATTGGAGTGATGCAAGGCAGTCCATGAAGCTGATTGCTTCTCTCTGCAAGTGAAGACACACATATAAAACTAAATCAATAAATGCAACATATCTGACATCTCTGTTGCTCACACACATAGCCACACACACACACACACACACACACACAGGGGTTAAAGTGGGCCAGAACGATCCGGAACAGCGTTCCGGCACCTTCGATTAATAAGTAAATAAATCTGATTGGCAGTTTCATACATAATAATGTCAAGCGAGTTCACAGGGCTGCCAACTCTCACGCAATTGACATTTTTCACACACTCTCAGGCCACAAGTCCATTTTCTCGCGTAGTGAAAAACAAATTCATAACTGATAATGTCACGGCAGGAAAAGAGGACACTGCTGCGCATTGCACAACAGCAGCACCGTGCAGCAGTGAGTTATTCAGACCATCTGAATAGCTAGAAATATACACAAATCTATTATATTGTAATTTATTCCCATGTATGCTGCTCAGAGTAATCTCAGTCAGCGGCTCTTCTGTCTCTCCCTCTCCTCTCGCGCCGTGCGCATGCAGGCAGGAGTGAGTGAGTTACTATGGTTACGGGGACGCTCTGTGCCTCTGTGCTCTTAAACTTCTCGCGATTCCCAATAATACGTTTTTAGTAACATAACATAATTTTACAGTTTTGGTCAACATTATACAGGGTTGCTGTTTCTTGACTAAATCCAAAGAGGTTAGGCTAGGTGGTGTAGAAATGTAGGAAATTACTAAATTACTATTTTTTTCACACACACACACAGAGAGAGAGAGAGCGAGAGAGAGAAAGAGAGACAGACAGAGAGAAAGACAGACAGACAGAGAGAAAGAGACAGAGAGAGAGATAGCGCGCTCTTACCATTAATGTGAGATATGGGCCCGTCTCTCGCTGCACAACTTCTCCATCCTTGGAGAAGTAGATGAGAGGCAGACACGTAGGTCGTTCTCCACTTCCATCCGAGCCCTGTACTTGGTCTTCATGGAGGTCAGCGCTGAGTATGATGACTCGCACAGGTATGTGGTTGGAAAGGGGAGCAACACCTGCATGGCAACAGCAGCGAGTTCCGGATACTCCTGTTCAACTGAAGGCCAAAAGTCCACATGCACTCCTTGGCCGAATTGGCCGGATTCTCAGTGTCCCGTCGCATGCCAGGTCCAGCAGCTCCTCCTCTGCTTTTCCACTGAGACCCCGCGCCGATGTATGGGCAACGAAGGGGTCGCGCACCCAGTCCCAGGCATCGGTGTCAACGTCAGTGAAATAGTCATTGAAATAGTCACCAAGGGAGGCAAGGTGCGAACCGATTGTATTTTTCACAATCTCAGCTGGTATTTGGTTTGTGTCCAAAAACTCTGTGAGTTGGGGGAACATGTCTGTAATGCCATTTTGCACCCGCCTTCTCCAGATCGCTGTTTTGGCACGGAATGCCTTGATTTTGTCGCTTACTTCCAGGATAGAGGCATATCTGCCTTGAACGGACAAACTGAGATCGTTCAATAAGTTGAACACATCTGCGAGGTAGGCGAGCTGTGCGATCCATTCGGGGTCCGAGAAGAGCGCTGCAGTGGTTGGCTTGTCATTCTGGATGAATTCACACAGCTCCGAGCGCAGTTCGTACACCCGCTGTAGCACTTTTCCACGGGAGAGCCAACGCACCTCTGAATGGAACAGCAGGGTGTCCTGTCCTGCGCCCATCTCCCTGCAGAGCTGGCCGAATAAACAGGACTGCAGTGGCTTACATTTGATGTGGTTGACCACAGATACCACCGTGCTGAGAACAGAGTGTAGCTCAGGACTCAATGATTTTGACGCCAGAGCCTGCCTGTGCAGCATGCAGTGGGTAGCTATCATCATTGGATTGCGCTCCTTGGCACGAGCAACCACCCCACTCTTGCGTCCAGTCATGGCAGCTGCCCCATCCGTGCAAATTGCAATGCAATTCTCCCAACTCACATTGCCAGTCTCCATGAACATATCTATAACATTGAAAATCTCCTCACCTGTTGCTCGCCCCGTCAACTCTTGACAAAATAAAAAATCTTCCTGAATCCTTCCTTCCCACGGGTAGCGAACCAGCGCGATGAGCTGCGCCGAGCCGGACACATCAGTGGACTCATCCAATTGAACCGCAAATTTAGACACTCTCAGTCTTTCCAGCAGTTGTGACTTGATATCATTAGACATGTCCTCAATTCGTCGTCTGATGGTGTCATTTGACAGAGGTACACTTCTCAATTTGGCAGCCGCATCTTTCCCCACCATCACCTCACACAGGTCCACCGCTGCAGGGAGCAGCAGTTCCTCCCCTATCGTGTGGGGCTTAGCAGAAACAGACGTAACACTAACCATCCGTTGTTGTTGCTGGCGGTAGTCCTCGCCCTTCCTCTCAAAAAAAGCCCAGTCTTTTTTAACATAATCTGGATGCTTGGTCTCGAGGTGCCTCTTCAATTTGGCAGGCTTCATCGCCTCATTGGCAAGACACTGCAGGCATATAAGACATTTCGGTCTCCCTTCCACTTCAATAAATCCATATTGCTTACTTTTGTTTTTTGTTTTTCATTTACTTCATTTGTAGTAACCGGTCGTTTTAAAAATCTGTCCATCTTGTAGCATGCTAGCGGAGCTCTCTGACTGACATACCAGTTATTGTTGTTTCCACGGTAACGGGTGACGCGCTTGACTTTTAAATTTAGAGATTTGTTAGATTAGAACGTAATCTATGAACTATTTTAGATTTAAAAAATAAAATATTATTTGTTGAACTATGAAGCCTTTTGTAAAAAAAAAAAAAATTAAAAAAAATTATATCATGATAATTTAAATGAATGAATCTGAAAACTTTTCACGGACCCCCTGGCAGAGTGCCACGGACCCCCGGGGGTCCGCGGACCCCACTTTGAGAACCACTGTCCTAACCAGTCTTCCTAACGTTAGAAAAACATTCCTGGAACCAAAAATTGTTTGCTGGATTGTTATTTGATGGTTGGCTTTCATTATTTGATGTGAATATTTGTTATTTGAAGATGTGAGCATTCATTATTTGTTGTGGTCATTTGTTTCACAATTACAAATTTATTGATCGATGTGATAATTTATTGTTGGATTGTGGCACAGAAAATGTTCCACAGTAAACCAGGGAAAAACTAGAAGGTTGGCTGGGCAACTCCAGGGCAGCATATTAGTTGGAACCCCCCTTACACTTACTGATGATGATTTGGCATATATTGAGATCTTGTCCTTTCTCCTTGTCTCCTTGTCCTTTCTTCCTTTGAGCGAGTAGCCTGACCACAGATCATTGGTGCCAATTTTTCTCATCATCATGCGGACAGCTGCACCCATGGATCTCCCCCCAAGGGCCCTTAGGTAATGCATCTACAATTTAAATAAAAAACAAACAAAAAAAAGGTGTAAAGGCAATTATATCATTCTGGCTCCTCACTGACACAAACATTAATATGGTAATGAAAAACATTTTGGAGGGGAAGGAGGAATCGTACCATTTTTGTTCTTCTCTCCTCCGACTACAGCTCCAGGCAGAGGTCCACCAGCTCTTCCTTTGTCTTGCAAGGCTTTCTGAGGACATCTGCCTCAGCTACCGCACCAGCACCTGCTGCTGTATGTATACTCCGTAGGAGCTGCAGCATCTCTCCTTGATTTTCAAGGATTTGATCCAATTTGATGAGCAAATCTGAAATGTTGGTAAATGCGCAGACACAAAAGATAAATGGTTGCTGTCTGAAACATATTTTAATTCCATGGCTGCTTACGTGTATTGGCACCCTCTAAACCCTGAAAGTTACACCTACCCCATGAAACTGGAGGTACTCACACCCTGAAGGTTCTACCCCCCAATTTTGAATGGTGAGGATTTTGTAGTCTTATCTTATCGCCCATGCTGCAACCCATCTACTGCTATTATTTTGCAGTTTTGCTGTGATAGCTAACCCTGTGTGCAAAGGCTACAAAAACACACCAAACACTGAAACAGGGCTAGAATGAATCATTCCTATTACATTCAATTCAAAAAAATGCAAAATAGAACAACAAGTTTGTAATGCAGTAATGCAGAATATGTGACAAATACCAGTAGTGCATTAACACAACATGACTCACTTAATGCTTCTTAATTCCATGGTTAGCTTACTTGTATTTGCAGATCGATCAAGTCCTCTTGTTGGAGTGGGCATTGTGTAACACACATCAATTTATTGTTGAGTAATGAACAGTGGTACATTTTATGTAGATGCTTCATCAGCTTAAGATTAAATTGAAAACTCGTATCTCATTTAACACTAGACCAGTAAACAGGACATATAAGTAAACACATAAGTAAACAAATAAACATACTTGCATTTGAGATTTAGTTATAAATTTAAGTTTCTTGCAATACCACTTTTTCAGCATAATAGGGCACTTTGGTTTTAGCTGTACACTGATGTCCACACTTTACTAAGTTCTTATTAAATGTTTTGCCTTGTTTATTAAATGTTTTGCCATATCATGCCTTACGTAAAGCACTTTGATTTGTATAGCACATTTCATACACAACCATAACTCACCTGCTTTGCCTAAAAAATATATTGGTTTCTGTATTGGCCAATTGTTTTAATCAATATTGGCATCCGTTTCGGCCAAAATTTTTCATTTCGGTGCATCCCTGTTACCATTCAATGGTCTGCTTACTTGATGCATCAGGTCTAGCATGAACTTGCACCACCGCCGGTGTATTATGGACTCTTGGAGTGTGACAAAAGCAGCACCATAGACCACCCAAGGACAAACATTGCAAAGCAGCATACATAAAGGCTAATAGCTAAGCTAAAACGTACCTACAGAGAAGTCTCACCGGTTACCAGCCTAGCTTTGGCTAGGCCTTTCTCCCTCTGAAGGTTACGTGTGTCACAAACAATTACATGTGAAGAGGTAGGTAGCAAGTTTACTAATTTAGTGTTTACTCCCTCACTTCATCCATCTGCCATTATGTGAAAATTTTCAGGAATGGGCCATCTGCTATTGGCTGATATTTGGTGCCAGGTGATGTCACCTTCTATAGAGTACAATAGGTGGTGACATCACATGGTACCAAAGACCAGCCAATAGCAGATGGCCAGTTCCAGTTCAGTACCCTATTTTTCACCAGTAGGTGTTAAGGGTCACCACAAATTTTGGTTTGGGGTTTAGTTACTCTTTAAACAGCGAGGGAGGAGTTTAAAAAAAAAAAAAAAAAAAAACTTGGAAAGCTAAGGGACGGAGTGGGAGGAGCTTCGTTCAGGCCAGACAAGCTTTAGAAAAGAGTTGAAAACAGCAACATAGCTGGCCAGCGTGTGTGGATATTGCTTTATATCATTATGTCTCAATGAAATCTCCACATAGCACACAGTTTCAGGATTGGTTATAAGGTCTGATATTACTTACTGCGGGTTTAACACAATATGTTGATTTGCATGGCGGCTTACTTGCTTGCATTAGATGTATGTGCCCCTGAGGATTCTCCAGTCTTTCTTGGAGGGGTCCCTGTTCAAAATATGATTTTGATTACTGTTCCAAAGTTTTATTGTTGTATTGCTGTCTTTGCCATTTTGTCTGCTCTCCACTGCAATCTGTTTCATTGTGGCTTCATCACACTACATGTAGGATGTTTACCAAATCAGGGAATACAATTTACATCACTTCTTAAAGTTCCAAAAGTAAACAATATTAATGAAATTTACCTGGAATAATGTCCATATCCGAGGCTGCAATGAAATTAAATGGTAATTAGGAACATTTTACTTTTGAGATATGACTATATCCACATTCCACTCACACACTGGAACTGGATAAAAAAAACAAAAACAATATAGCTTACATTCAATGTCAGAAGATTTTTAATAAAGTACCTCCAGATCCAGTCAACTCATCGTCCACGTCACTGTCTGTAACTGCAAAATCTGCAAAAGAAAATTATGAAATGTCACACTGTCCGCCTTACAGCGATGGTGATGGGCTGTGTAGCTTCCAGTTTTCCAGTTATTATGGTTTATTGATTTACGTAGCCTTTTAGCTTGGGTTGTGCAGATTTTAGGGATATGAAACCTTTGAAGATACTCAAAAAAATGAGATCACAGTAAGCAAAAACACCAGGGTAGGCTCTGGCGGACCATTTCTATTGCAGAGTATAAAGGGGTTAACTTGTAAACAGACAGACATGTCATTTTCACATGATCCATCTTTATAACTGAAATATGGCTATTATAGTGTAAAGTTTGTTACCCATTGTCAGAATCGGCTTTGTTTGCATTTGTTTATGTGCTGGAAGTGTGATTTTCATACCCGTTTTGCTATACAATGACAGTGAATGGAGAGAGAAAAAAACACAATTCTCCAACTGTCTGTACCGGAGCCTCGGAGCAACAGATAACAGTAAATCGCCGATTTTGGGGTTATGTCATGGCCAGGAAGCTACACAATGTCCAAACTCCGCCAAGTGCAAGCACAACTCGATCAAACAAACTTCATCAGGTGCACAGTCCAAACTGATATTAGTAGAAAGAAATGCCAGCACTCATAATGTCCTTTTGTCTTTTTAATACATGGGTAGCTAGTATGCACAAACAACGGACATCGCTGATGATGGCTGATAGCTGAAACGCGTCCGCCCATGTATTAAAAAGACGAAAGGACATTATGAGTGCTGGCATTTCTTTATACTAATATCATGAAGCTACACAACCCAAGGTACTACCAAAGTTCAACATCACTTTAACCTACAATACAAGATAGACATAAGGAAACTTCTTTTATGAATCAATGTGAAAACTATGTATTTCTCCTACCCCTTGTCTAGTTATCTGTGGGCCGCCTGTGTTCAAGATACCTTGGTTTCAAGGGTTTTGTCTTCCGCCTTTTGCTCTCTCTCTCTTCTAGGTGATCAGTGTCTAGGTTGGAGGTGTCCTGAGAAAATCTCATGAAGCGCACTGCATCTTCATAAGTCTCTGTCAAAATGATTCATATAATGTTCATAATACAATGACATCTTAATGTGCTACAATGTATATTAGGCTAAATATTGAATTGAATATATTATTTTAATTTATTTTCTATACCTGTCCTTTTTAAAACCCGGACCTTATGCTGCTTCCAGCTCTTGTCCGGGAGTTCACAGTTAATGATGCGTGCGTTAGATTGAGGCCAGAAGCAAAATAAGCCCTAAGGGGTTACAATAGAGATTATAACGTTAGTTATGTCTTTAAAAGTAAGAATTTCACAAACTTCACTTTTAATTGGTGTTACTAATCTTATTCCAAGCTACCACAAGCACAAACTTTTTCAAAATGTCGACCATTACAATGTTCGTCTCGTGGCCAGTTTGTCCAGGATCGACCAGTTCCAATTGCCAATCATTTTGTCACACAGTTGCAGTTTGTTGCCCGCTTTCAGTCTAAGTCACTTAGGCTCTCTAGATTACATCTTCATTAACTGAGTGTCAAAAGTGCTTATCAGGAACAAGAGTACTTACATTTAGAGTTTCCTCCACCCACAAGGCAGGAACCACCTCGACAGTTCTGTCTGTGACAAACTCCACAACAGCAAATTTCTTCGGCATCTTCTAAAAAAGAAAAAACAAACAAAAAAAAATAACAAAAAAAAAAAACAAAAAAAAATAACGTTACAGGCTAGTAAAACAAACAGCCCAGAGATTAAATACTAGCAGACAAAATAAGCCTACACACACCTACGTTCCACCGTGTCTAGCAAGGTAGATATTGTTTTGCTGCTGCTGTCAGTGTTTTCCCGGCTTTCTGTGTTGCTTTGCTGGTGCTTACGTTAAGTCTCACTAGCTTGTTGTTTAGCTATGGTGAACTCTTTGGGCTCCTTAGGGTGACGTGCTTTCAGATGTTTTATGAGGTTTGTTGATTTTTCTTTCCCTCCTCCGATCAGAGTACGAGTACTTTGGGGCCGGATCGTATGGTGCAGGGTAAGGGACAAAATTAAGACTACTGAGAAGGCGGCGGCGGCTATATCGTTGCCGAAGCCAGCTACTGATCTGACCAATGATAAGCCGGTGCTTGTAACTGAGAGGCTGGCGTCGGGAAATTAGAAGCTGGCGTTGGGAAATGAGAAGCCGACTATTCATTCGACCAAGGTGGTAACTCATGCGTCTAACCTAGCAACCCACTGGATCGGCTACTGGCTTGGCTGGTCATTAGCTTCCGAGGCTGGTAACTAGCATGCCGCGGCTAGCAACCCACTGGATCGGCTACTGGCTTAACTGGTCATTAGCTTCCGAGGCTGGTAACTAGCACGCCGGGGCTAGCAACCCGCTGGATCATCTACTGGCTTGGCTGGTCATTAGCTTCCGAGGCTAGCAACCCACTAGATCAGCTACAGGCTTGGCTGGTCATTAGCTTCCGAGGCTGGTTACTAGCAAGTGGAGGCTAGCTAGAGTAGCTACTGATTTGGCTGGTCACTTTCTTCTTTTGTATTTTATTGGCGGATTGGAGTTAGCTGTCAAGTTGTCTTTTCCTTTTCTGTGGGTTATGAATATGAATGTATAGTCCAACTGATTATGGGTTAGGGTTAATATCATGCAGATACAGGTCAGCAGCTTCAGTTAATGTTCACATCAAACATCAGAATGGGGGGGAAAAAATGTGATCTCAGTGACTTTGACCGTGGCATGGCTTGATTGGCAATCAGGTAGATTGAGAAAAGTGTAGTTATTTGATTGTTACTATTGTCAAAATCATAGTATATAAACTGAATGTTTGTAAGGTGTTTGTCTTAAAGGTATAGCCTACTTCTTAATTTCTTTATGGTTTGTTTACACATTTAACACATTAAAGGTGCACCATGTAACTTTTGAGTAATAATTTTGTTTATATAGTCTTATATTCCTTAACTATATGACTTCTAGATGGACATTGTTCTTTTTGTTCTCATCCCACCATAACTCAAAATACAAGCTTGTGTTGCTCTGTTTAAAAAGGTAAACAAACCTTTTATGACTTTAAAGTACATCTAAAACTCATGTTAGCTCTTGCAAACTGCTATTCCTTGTATCAAGAGGTCTGCAACTTTTTTACACATCTACAAACAAAGAGACATAGTGTACCTTTAATGATAAATACCAATTTCTTGAAAAATAAGATGCTTTATTTTCTAGATCAATAATGAACGAGACACATGCAGTTATTATACAAGTTCATGAAAGATCTGTAATTCAGAGATACTTGCGTTTAAAAAAGGTTCAGAGTCAGGTACTAAATGTTGTTGTTTTTGGTCTTTTTACTACAGGTGGTCAACTCTGTCATTCAGATCAACTCTGTTTTTGTAAGGTTTTGTTTTTAAAATGACCATTAGATATGTTTTATTGTTAACAAAATGATCAGAAGCTGTCTCTAACACTCACTAACTAACATTCTTACCACATGAAATTTCAAAGCATTTCATTCATTTTTAAAACTGTTTTCAGAAAATGCACACTATCTTGGCAACTTGTCAGTTAATTTTTTTGCTTTTTTTACTTTTACCCCTTACTTTCAGTCTTTATCTTATTAGATTTTAAGTTTAATTAATGGATGTAGACAGAAGTTCTTAGGAAAGGCATGGTTTTAAATTGTATAACATTTGTTGACTATATATATTTAACCCAATTTATTTATAACAGAGTTGACCGATTTTTCTGTTAGTACACTGATTTTCCGAAAAAATATTTAAAATCTCTAAAAAGTGTGTTCTATGATAATACAACATGTTGAATGTAAAAAACATTCCTATTTTTTGTTTCCTTTCTGTACTTGAAATGTACCCGCAATTGTAGAATCAGTCACATGCACGTTCTAAGCAGCAATGCTGCACATAAATTGTCAGCAAAGGAAAGTCGGTGACTACACTGCCGGAAACGGAGGAGAAAGAATACTTTTAGACTAATTGAAAGAATCTAGATAAATCCCATTTGTCTACAGTTGGTGGCGGTAATGCACCACATTTGGCTCCGATCTGCCAATAAAATACAAAAGAAGAAAGTGACCAGCCAAATCAGTAGCTACTCTAGCTAGCCTCGGCATGCTAGTAACCAGCCTCGGAAGCTAATGACCAGCCAAGCCTGTAGCTGATCTAGTGGGTTGCTAGCCTCGGAAGCTAATGACCAGCCAAGCCAGTAGATGATCCAGCGGGTTGCTAGCCCCGGCGTGCTAGTTACCAGCCTCGGAAGCTAATGACCAGCCAAGCCAGTAGCCGATCCAGCGGGTTGCTAGCCTCGTCGTGCTAGTTACCAGCCTCGGAAGCTAATGACCAGCCAAGCCAGTAGCCGATCCAGTGGGTTGCTAGGTTAGACGCATGAGTTACCACCTTGGTCGAATGAATAGTCGGCTTCTCATTTCCCACCGCCGGCTTCTAATTTCCCACTGCTGGCCTCTCAGTTACCAGCACCGGCTTATCATTGGCCAGATCAGTAGCTGGCTTCGGCAAGGATATAGTCACCGCCGGCTTCTTAGTAGTCTTAATTTTGACCCTTACCCTGCGCCATACGATCGGAGCTGATACCAATACTACATATCGGTGCACCCCTACACAGAGCCATAGTCAGGTGTCTTTGACATTCTCTCTCCTCTCCACCAAAAATCTTGATTTTAGCTGAGAACTAAAATTCATGCAGCACTGCCATGAAGATGTATTTGTTTTGTGCTCTCTAAACCAGGATTGCTCTTCTATTCAGCCTCTTTCTGGGGATCTTCCGGGTGTTCCTGCTGGCTTGGCTCTTGAAGTAACCTATGAGCTTTGAGTTGCAAGGACTTGTGAAAATCGGCACTGTCTGGCTGAAAACTCAACAAATGTAGACAAGCTCACCGTTTTCATCCTTCTCTGGTGAAGTCTCGATCACCTCGCAGCATGAGTTGTCATCCAGCACATAGGCATTGTTTGGTCTTTTCAGTTTTATGACTGAAGCTTGGATGGCCAACACTTGTGACTGATTCTCAATCTCCCCCAGCCACTTTGTGATCTGCGCAAGCGGGTTCCTTCCTGATCTAACCACGTTTCAACTTTTGCATGTAGTTTTCAAAAGGGAAGGCTGCCGTATTGCTTGGCCTCAGCAGCAAGATGGACCATCATATGCACATTGTACACCAGAAACTCCGGCCCATAAAGCTCTTTGCAATCTGTCACAAAGCCTTTCAAGAGATCTTCAGCAAGCTGATTGCGGGATTCTGCCAGATCTGGGCACAGGAGGATGGAGAGGGCAACACTGAAGGAGAGGAAGTTTCAGTAGTGGCGGTCATCCAGGACTCCCTTTAAGACCAGCTTGCCAGTATAGACAGCAAAATGTCTGAACTCTGTGGCCTTCCATCGGTCAACAAGCTTGAGTCCTCGTGGCTTCCAGGCAAAGCATTCTGGCACTGCCTTCATCAGCTCCAGAAGCTTGCTGTTGATCTCTTCCTTTTGTTCCATGGACAGTCTATGCTTGCGAAACTCTCGCTCTCCTCTCACCCAGATGACAATCAGCTTCTTCATTACTCCCAGGCAACACTGATGCATATAATCTATAGGGAACTGTGCAATCATGTCTATTGGAAGATGACAGAAGGGTGACATGGTGGTCCCATTTTCTTCTAGCCGTTGCTCCATTGTCCTCCTGTAGGACATGTCAGTCCAGAGAGGCAACTTGTCAATGTCTTGAAATGTCATCCTCCCAATCCAGATTCCTTGTGTAGCACACTTGTCGCAGCCAGAGCGAGTGATGCTGGATCTTTTTTACCATTGCCTTGGCTGGGGCATCACAGACTACGCATCTCAGTGTAACAGCAATTGTTTTTTCTTTGAATTCAATGCCATTTGTCAAGATGTCATCCAATTCTGACACCATCTCATCAAGGAACATCAAATCCTGTGGCTTTGATGGACCAAGAGTCAGGGTTACTGGGAAAATGGTGGCAGGTTCCAGGTAGATGGTACACAGAACTGGCCAGAGTGTGGAGTTACTGCTCTTGAAAAATGGCATGCCATCGATATTAAATGAGAGCTCCAGTGCTGTGAGCTGAGCACTAACACATTCTGGGTAGTTAGTCAGTCGTTTCTGAATTTAATCTCGGATGTTGAACTGTATGTACTGCATATTGGATACTGTTTTGACATCCACTGACCTGGAAGTACGCAGAAGTGTACGGCCCGTCTTTGGCAGGTCAGGATGACCGTGACGCCTTAATCCAGAGAGAAGGTCATCAAGAGAATTTAGATGGATGTTGTGCTTCACAGCTCACACCTGTAGGAACTGCTGGATTGTCTCAGGCTGATTGAATTCTTCCTCAAGCTCACAATCTGATATTTGTGCACCACCTGAAGTTGAATTTTCTGCATCAGATGTGTAGCTTTGATATGCTTGCTCAAAAGTAGTGGGCTGTACTTGATCAAAGGTGACATAGGGCTGCTCTTGCTGAAAGGTAGTCAGTTGTGCTTGCTCAAAGGCAGTGGGTTGTGCTTGCTCAAATGTGGGATCAATCACAGTGGCTATTGAGGGCACTGCAAGAAGCTCTGATGATGGACTGACACTGTTCTCAGACTGATGCTGGCATTTTCTCTTTGCTTTTTTCCATAGATTTGTATATGTAGACCTCTTCTTTGCTGAATCCATTCTAAAAATGGACAGACATTTTTCTTTTACTACAGTGGGCTGGAGGAGAGAGTTTAGCTTAAGCTTTAATCTTCTCTTATTCATTTTTTTATATGTAAATTCCATAACAACTGAGGACAGAAATTCCGATCTGTATTTTTACGGATACATGTGCCCAGGCCCTAAGACCTAAACTTAAGTCGTGAACAATATGTGTCTAGTGAAGTATAGACATATGTAATATGTACAGGGTATCTGCAGGTATCAACAAATTTAATTTAATGCTTTTTAAGACCTTTTTAATACCACTTTTAAGAGATTTTAATGCCACTCAGCGCCGTAACTGGTCACACCATTAAGGTTACACAAAAGCAGTACATGAAAGCAAAACCAAGCCGAGTCTTGATGGGTGAGAAGAAGTCCACCACTTTAGTGTTTTAACAAGACACTAAACTACTACTACAAGAGTGGGAACAAATCACTAGCATGATGCCCATAGTGCATAGCTTAAATGAGTTCTTACAGACTGCACAATAGGCTTCTCGGTCATTTATGTCAACGGCATGCCTGTAAATCTTTCTCTTCCAGCTATTGTTGTGAAAATCTCCTGTGCGTCTGTATGTCTCCACAGACTTTCTCAATCATTTATCACACTCATTTCACTCTAAAGTTCCCCAGCATCCAGTAACGATGCATCAATTTTGTTCTAGCCTGAATCAGTCTGTCAGAATTATAAGGTTCCACGGTTCCTATGGTATGCCAACACAGACATACACAAATTACTGGCTATAATAAATCACAATTAATATACAGATGTTTTTTTAGAAATTCAAACAATTAGCTTAAGCGATCAGTAACACCATCTAGCCAAGTAGTGTTTCAGGTCAGCATGTTAAGTGAAGAGGAAACATATCCCCTTGCAAACTGTTATAAATGTTTAAAACATCCCACAGTTACAGAACTATCATGAAGTCAAGTAACAGATGGAATCAATAGCTAGTGATGCTCTGTTATCAGCTAACAGGTCTAGCAGCTCAAGCTGTAGCTAACGCTAACCAACTATATCCTTTAGCCGCTTAGCAACAGGTTGTTTGTTATAATATTGCTTGACAGATATTTATGCGCAGTGAAGTCAGTCAGTAGCGACGCCGCTGCTGAAAATCCGCTAGATTTTTTTTTCATCAAATGTATTTCTGCCGAGACGCATCTTTATGGTCGAAATGACAATTAGCGACATGTGGTTGTGGAAAAAGCGTCACCCCCCCGCGCTGTCCAAACAAAATACAGGGGACTGGAGCTAATGTTTGCTATGTGGCGTGTGTGGCTAACTTTAGCTACATCACAAGTTACAACTTACCTGCTTGCTTGCCGTTGATCAACAACACTTGCAAACCCCCGCTGATATATTACGGTTATTTTGTGCAACAAGCCAGTAAAATATTACTGATTATTGCTAAAATTATAAAGAAAATATTTAAGACCTGTGGGAATCTCATTTCAGAATTTTTAATGCCATTTAATAATAATAATAATATAATAATAATAAACTTTATTTGTCACAAAGTGCTTTACATGGGTGCAACAGGATATTTCATGACTGAGGCAAATAAAATCAGGCAATTAAAATAGTACAGAAATAAAATGGAATAGAATAAAAAAACCCAACAATAGAGACAATAACAATAATAATAATAAAACAAATAAGACAGATAAGATAATAAAACAAATAAGACATGTTGACAAAAACCAAAAACGGTGTGCCAGAATTAATAAAAGGCTTTTTTAAAAAGATATGTTTTGAGAAGTGATTTAAAAGATGTCACTGATTCTGCAAGCCTCAGATCCTCCGGCAAGGAGTTCCAGAGCCGAGGGGCCTTGACTGTGAAAGCCCGGTCACCTTTAGTCTTGAGCCGGGACTTAGGAACAGCCAGCAGAGCCCTGCCCGAGGATCTGAGGCTGCGCTCTGGCTCATAGGGGAGCAGCAATTCAGCAATGTAGCTGGGGGCTAAACCATGAAGAGCTTTAAAGGTGATCAGTAAAATCTTAAAATCAATTCTAAAACTAACTGGTAACCAGTGAAGAGAGGCTAAAACAGGGCTGATATGATCTTGTCTTCTAGTATTTGTTAAAAGCCGAGTGGCTGCGTTTTGTACCCGCTGAAGGCGCGAGATAGTTTTTTGTCTCAACCCTGAATACAATGAGTTACAATAATCTAAACAAGATGAAATAAAAGCATGGATGACCTTCTCGAGATCAGGCCGAGAGAGAAAAGACCTGATCTTTGAGATGTTCCTTAGTTGATAAAAGCATGATTGAACAACATTTGTAATCTGTTTTTGTCCAATATCACACCCAGGTTTCTGGCTGCAGGTTTGATATGTTTGATATGTTTCTGTAAAATGGGGATGGTCTTTGGGGGACCGAAGATAATTATTTCAGATTTGCTTTCATTTAGCTGGAGAAGGTTTTGGGACATCCAGGACTTTATTTCTGACAGACAAGATAAAAGATGATTAAAATTGCCTTCTTCACTGGTTTTTAATGGGACATAAATTTGTGTGTCATCTGCATAACAATGGTACTGGATTTTGTATTTCTTTATGATATGTCCCAGTGGTAGCATGTATATACAGAATAACAAGGGGCCAAGGATGGAGCCTTGGGGAACACCACAGGTCAGAGGGGCCACAGAAGAGGAGGCATTACCCATGACTACTGAGAAAGTTCTGTTTGATAGATATGATTTCAACCAGTCTAGAGCAGTATCCCTGATGCCAGTTTGTTTGCTAGGAGGAGGGTTAATTACGGTTTTGAAAAGAATTCTGGGGTTATGGCGGTTTGTTGTAACGATGTTCGAGAAATAGGAGGACCTGGCTTCTTTTATTGATTTCTGATAGGTAGACATTAGTTCTTTCATAATTTGATATGAAACCACCAGACGATCCTTTTTCCATTTCCGTTCAGCTTGTCTGCATTTTCTCTTTATTTCTCTGGTGTTGTTATTTAGCCATGGCGTGCTGTGAGTTGATTTTACTTTCCGGGTTTTTACAGGTGCTATGGAGTCAAGTACCGCTATACATGTATTGTTGAAATTGTCTAGCAATTCTTCTGTAGACATATTTAATATTTGGTTATTGCTATGTGTGGATGCAGTGGTGAAGGCCTTATGAAATCTATCAGCAGAGTTTGTATTGAGGACACGAGAAGAAACATAAGTAGCCACTGTAGGAGCAGGAGGTGGAAGGAGTGGCTTAAAAATAATAGCTTTGTGGTCAGACACATACAAGCTAGACTCACAGAGATCAACACTATCAAGAATAAAACCAGAGGACAGAACAATATCCAGGGTGTGTCCCTTTAAGTGAGTGGGGCCCTCAATTGACTGAGTAAGATTGAAAGAATGCACAATCTCTATAAAATCCATAGTAAAAGAGGAACCAGAGGGGCAGCAGACATGTATGTTAAAATCACCTAGAATCAGGACTCGAGGTATAATAAATTCTAAAAGATCAGAGAATTCCTGAATAAAACCTGAGTTGGATTTTGGGGGTCTGTAGATTAAAACACAAAGTAGTGGGGTCTTGCCATTTATCATAAAACCAAGTGATTCAAACGAGGAGAGGTTTCCAAGTGACTATGGGGAACATTTAAAATTCTCTCTGTGAATCACAGCCAGTCCACCTCCATGACCTAAAATCCTAGGCTGCTGAAAATAATTAAAACCAGGGGGACATGCTTCATTTAGAGCAACACAGTCACCTGGACTTGACCAAGTCTCAGTCAGCATAAATAGATCTAACTGCTTTGATACTATGAAATCATTGCAAAAAAATGATTTATTTGCCAGTGATCTGACATTTAGTAACCCAAACACCATTGAGTTAGAAGGTGGATATGGAACAGGACTGGCCAGGGAGGCATGAGGTGAGGTAACAAGGTTGACAGGTACCAGATTATTAACATTTATTGTACGGTTGCGTTTCCAGCGGGGGGCTCTATTACTGGAAGCGACAGGAATAATCCTAACAGGTAGTACAGGATGACGTCACAATTTGAGACAATTTCTAATGCTTGTAGACAGCATTTGGGCCCCCAGTCTACTTGGGTGCAAACCATCAGAACAGTAGAAAGCATCCCACAGCCAAAAGAAATCAAAGTTCTGAACATATCCAAAGCTGTTGAAGTTGGACCATTTACACAGCCAAGAGTCCAGAGCGTACAGGCGGCTGAAAATCTGTGAACCACACCGGCGGAGATACGGAATGGGACCGGAGAAAACAACGTTGCGTTTCAGCGCCGCTAAAGACTGAGCAATAGAGTTGAAATGTTCCTTAACTAACTCAGTTCCTACTCAAGCTGAGACATCGTTGATGCCAGCATGAACAACAACAGTACTCACAGTGGGATATTTTTTGATGAGAGCCGGTAGTTTCCCATCGATGTCGGCCAGGTGAGCTCCCAGGAAGCATTCGACAGCCACCTGGCTGGAATGGACCGACACACGCCTCACCATGGAGTCCCCAACGATGAGTGTGGAAGGGCCGGGGCGAGCGGGTAACTCAACCACAGGAGGAGGCGAGGCAGCGGTGATGTACCGCCTGGAAACGTCAGCAGCCAACGGGTCCGGGTCGGCTCCAGGGACAGAGCCCGATGGCTGGTCCGGATCGTCGCCAACCAGAGGGAGGAAACGGTTTGAGGTGGTGAGCTGCTCAGGCGAGTTTTCCTTCTGAGCCATACAGCGGCAGGTTTTCCTTCTACCTCTGACCACCACTTCTGTCCAGGTGGGACAAGGAAGAGGAGTGGAGCAGGAGGCCCTCTTCTCCTGGTGGTTGCTAGCTTGCTGGGGAGTGGGCTCCTCCAGACGGCGGACAACAGAGGTATTTAGCCAGGGGATGGTGGAATCACAGGCAGCCACATCTTCACCGGAGAGGAACTTTTTCAGCGCATCCAGCTCGGCTCGTAGAGCGGCTACCTGCCCAGCAAGTACCCGGCAGTCTTTGCATGGAGACAGCTGGCTGGCAAACACCTCCTTACGGACAGCAGGAGAGCAGGAAATCTGTTTCCACCCAGGATCGGAAGACTCCATAACAGACTATCCTGTTGCACCCCGTCACTCAAGTGCAGACTCAGTTGAGGAGCAGAAAGTCAAAGTCACTTGGTCGAAGAAAAAGATTTTCCGTGTAGAAGAGCGAGGGTCAGCCGGACAGCGAGGGAGACGGCGTGGAGACGGCGTATCGGCGTATTCACGAGACGGAAGTGACGGGTATCACATGCTTTAAGGCCTTAATTTTTGCTAAATTGATTTAATGCTTTTTCATACTTTTTAATGACCCGCGGATACCCTGTATGTATATGCCTCTATCACGCTGGCTATCTTTAATGACCCCTCTCGCAATTTTTGAGTGACACTTTTTTAAGACAACTACAAGTTGTTGATACATGTGCAGAAAATATCTACCAGCTCTGCTAACCCGCAACATATGACTAAAATACAGTAT
This sequence comes from Centroberyx affinis, assembly GCF_046629955.1. Classification (NCBI taxonomy): domain Eukaryota; kingdom Metazoa; phylum Chordata; class Actinopteri; order Beryciformes; family Berycidae; genus Centroberyx; species Centroberyx affinis. Next base: position 77,797 of record NW_027279644.1, read on the forward strand.
GCTAGGCCCACTATGTAAAATGTCCAATCAAATGTGTTTTGTTATTTAAGCTTACCTGATCGCAGATGGTGGATGGCAGCAGGTGGAATACTGTACTCTCTGGAGCACTAAAAGCAATGGCAAAGATGGAAAAGTTTACGGACACAGTATTAACACTAAACAATCCATCATTCTGAGAATTCCTAGCCGATATGCCATAAATCCAATGTATATTCAACAAAACCAATATGAATAGCAGAAAAACAGTATATAAGAACCAACATAGGCTATATTCAATTTACCAATATGCCACAGGGTTTCTACAGTTCGAGCAAAATGCTTGCATTTGCTCCTACTTTTTTTAAAATGTGAATGACAGTTTGAATTTAGGGGCACCGGTGCGAGCGTAGGGATGCAGCAATTAACCAATGTCACTATTAGCCGCACTTTAACACGCCACGGTTTTCTAACGTGAGCATTTTAGAAGCTGCGGTATTTCCGCCTGTGATTCTGTGCTCTTGAATGCAGCCTCACGTTCGCTCGAGACTACACTACACTATCACTGTTTATGTTTGTGTAGAGGCTACATTATCTAACAGAGGACACAACATCCCAGCTTTTTATCCATCAAAAAGTGCGTTAAATCAGCAGTGTGGAAGCATTTTGGATTCCTACAAACTTAACTTAGTTTGTTGAAGAAGACTGATTCAATTTGCAAAGCTGCCGACGAAATGTGGCTGCCAATGGCTCAAACGCATGTAACTTACCAAGACAACTTCCAGGTCACCATCCATCCTTGCATGATCAAGACAAGGTAATAAAAGTAAACTGAAACACGTTTAACTTGGCGGCAAGTTGCTTACTGAAACGTAAAGCTGGTAGGGGATTAAATATAAATCAACTAAGTAGCTGTGATGGACTTTAGTAAAGCAGGAACCGGCATATTGTTGCACCCATCAATACTTTACATCTTATACAAGCTCACCAAAATGTCTGTAATCTAGTCCAACAAAGTAGAAATATTCCAGCGTTTCTTCTCAGCAGTGTGTCTTCCATTTGCAGGGCTGAATCAGCTTGTTTGGTGCTATATACTTCCTGTTTCCATCTGTATCAGGCTAGGTGTAAAAGACTAACCTATTGCAGTCTAATTGAACTCAGAAACCCATAGGTATATTCAACAAAACAAATAGCCTATGTATGGCAGTAAACCAATATTTTGTTTGCAAAACAAACCAATACATAAAAAATAAAACTTATATGTAAGATTGACCAGTATGTAGGCTATGTATATGCAAGCAAACCAATATACAAACAAGTAGATACTCTGGTAAGCCAAATTATATGGCAACAAATAAAAAAAACTATATATTCCCTTACAATATACGTATATATATATATATACACACACACACACACACACACATACACACAAAAACCAATGCATATACTATATCTATCTAATATATATATATAACCCAATGCGTATGTTATAAAACATTATACAACCAAAAGATTTTATAACCAATAGACACATCACTTATCCATGTAGTTTACCACTTTTGACAATTGATTCATTTCTCAATGGCATCCCATAATATTTTTTTTATCATCAATGTCGAGTGATCAGTATGAGCCTGAGGCTAGCAATCAAACATCACAAGCTCCAGAGACTACACAGACAGACAGAACCACACACAATCTATAGCCATCAGTGTAGCTAATTCAAACTAGTGACCATATAGCTCTTTGTAACCTGACAGACACGATGGGCACAAACACAGCAACACACAGGGCCAGAGTGGCCCATAGGAAAGCAAAATCCAAGAAGAGATCTCATAGTTGTTTCTTTCATTTCTCCTAGACACAAATGAGCTATTTTTAATACTAAGGTGAGACCAAAGGCTTTTTCTCCTACTTCTCAAATTCAACTCAGGAGAAACAACCACATAATAATCTCATCTATGTCTTACTCTGATCAAAACAAGAGATCTCTACATGATCTTAAAGAAGTCTAATTTAAGTCTCCTGAACATGGGACCATGAGATCAGAGAAAGAGCTCAAAGAAAACTCAGCTATGACTCCTAGGATCTCATGATTCTTCTCAAATATGTCTCAGTTTTCTCATAGTGACCTCAGGAGAAACAACCGCATATAAGCTCATTTGTGTCTTACTCTGATCAAAAGAAGAGATCTCTAAATGATCTTAAATAAGTGTAATTTAAGTCTCCTGAACATGGATCAGAGAAGCTCCAAGAAAACTCAGCTATGACTCCTAGGATCTCATGATTCTTCTCAATCATGTCTCAGTTTTGTCTTAGTGATCCCAGCTACACATTTAGAGGTGGAAAATAAAGTATTTTTACTCAAGTACTTTACTTAAGTCAAATTTTGAGGTACTTGCACTTGAGTATTTTCATTTTAGGGGACTTTATACTTTTACTCCCCTACATTTCAAATTCTGAATTGTACTTATACTCCACTGATTATCTGAACCCTGTAGTTACAAGTTACTGAGAAGACAAAAATGAAATATTTTGTCATTGAAAATAATGCACTTTCAAATTTCATGTTTTCCAATTTCTTAATAAGATAATCACAGCCAGCATATCTGGACCACCAACCACTTTGATATGATCTTTAGAGGTTAATGCATTAAGGGCTGAATGCACGCAAGAACTGAGATACAACAATGTCATACAGAATGAGTACTTTTACTTTTGATACTTAAGTACATTCACTATGGAATACTTTTATACCTTTACTTGAGTGGAATTTTGAATGGAGGACTTTTACTTTCACCAGGTGCTATTATATGGTATTTATACTTTTCTTAAATAAAGGACAGTGGTGGAATGTAACTAAATACTTTTACTCGAGTACTGGTAAGTACAAATTTTAGGTACTTGTACTTTACTTGAGTATTTCCATTTTATGCAACTTCATACTTTTACTCCACTACATCTCAGAGGCAAATATTGTACTTTCTACTCCACTACATTTGTCTGACAGGTATAGTTACTAGTTACTTCTCAGATTACAATTTTTCATACTCTTCCTGTCCAGTGAAAACCATGCATCTCCAAATTTGGAGATACCTGAATTTGAATTTTTCTGATAAACTGGAGGATTAAGTGTTCCTTTATGGGTTGAGAAGATTCTCATACTTCCTAAGCTAAATAAACTATTTAAAAACCCTCTTGGATTAGCTGGAAAATGCAATTGTCACACAGCTGAAAACAGGGCTGTTTTTCCTGAGCTCATGAAAAATGGACTTTTAGGAGATACGTGGTTCTCACAGGACAGCGACACTATAAACATATGATGATCTTATAGAATATGATGCATTGCTGTAGATTAAACTACCCAACAGTATATAAAGTAGTTAAAATGAGCACAACCTTAAACGACTACAGCAGTAAAATGCACCATACACATTAATGCAGCAGTAATATTAATCCAAAAACATCATATATAATAGTAAAACACTGACAGGGACCATTTTACTGCACAATGAGTACTTTTACTTTTGATACTTTAAGTAAATTTAGCTGATAATACTTTTACTTAAGTAAGGTTTTGAATGCAGGAGTTTTACTTGTAGTGGAGTATTTTCACAGTGTGGTATTACTACTTTTACTTCAGTAAAGGATCTGAATACTTCTTCCACCACTGGTAAAGGAACATTGTACTATATTTCAAGACAGTCATTTGTTCAGTGTTTACTATTGTGATCAGAGTCCATTCCTAATCCTTCTCCAGAGTATTGGGAAAATGTGCTGCAAAGACAATGCCTGGAATAGATGACAAATCTAGGAAAACAACTTTGCCTAGAATATGCTCAATTGCAACAACAGTCATATTGACAGGGACTTCCAGAAGAGCTGCAATGTGAAAGCATGTACCATTTGTCACACAGTCCCTCAACAAATGGAAACCTGCACTTTCAAATTCAGTGACAATGGCTAGTTTAGAGTTGTGACCAAGTTCCTCACTGGTCAAAAAGAACTCTACTTGGCCATACTTTGTTTCCTCCCCATTCCAAAACACTACAGTGAAGTTGTTTCATCTTTTGCCTTTTTTGTAGTTCCTGGAGGTCAGCTGGGCTTTTCCAACTTGAGCTCTGTTAAATGTCCTAAGTTATTCTGAATGGGATGTCCAGCATATTTCTCCAATACAGACAGATGAGTTCCTTCAAGTTGATGACTACTCCATGCTCCAATTAAAGTTTCCTTTGAGATTTTGTTGCTTTCTGGACAGAAACTGTAATCATTTGACATTCTTGCATAGAATTCTGCTATGGCACATTTTGGTTTTACAGTTTGTGCAATTGAAGGAAGAGACTGTACTAGCTTTACGGCATTGATCATCTGCATTGGTATGTTTTGTGTGCCATGAATAAGCCGCAACAAATAACCATTTTTGTCTTCAAAATGAAAACAGGAATGAGTCCATAATGGTCCAAGGGCTCTGACACTGTCTGCCAAGTGTACTAGTAGATGCATGTTTGCAGTTTCATACCTCTTACCGTAAAGATGACCCATCTGGGAACAGTTCCAGAGTAGCTTTTCTGCGTGGTCAATCTGTTCAATGGTTACTGATTCCATCAGGAGTATGAAAATTGCCTCACTGAGGGGAAGAAAGTGGTTATAATAAATTGCTCCAAGAATGCCGTGGAAAACAACTGGCCCAAAAAATAGCAAGAGAGAACGGTATTCGGACGCCTTGAAATACATTCTATGTGAAGACACTGAACGAGGATGGCGTGTCACAGTAGATGGGGGATGGATTTCACTCAAGCGTTTGTCAATTTCTCTTGATTCTTTGGCCATGCTGAAAGGCTGGCGGGAAAACTCCGTAGAGAACCACAGAAACATAAGAGTACGCATGACTCCCAGAAGTACTGAATGCATATAGTCAACTCCGGTCCCAAGAATAACATCAAAGCTATTAACTTTGACCAAGTTGGACCTTTAACACCGTGCACAGGACTTTTTGTTTCATGTGCAGATTTTGTATCATTGACCAACTTCTCATGAGTACGAGGCGGGCCTTTTGGATCTGTATGCTGAAATGGAAATGCATGCATATGTCCTCTTTCCCCAGTCTTCTCAGTTTTCCCTGGCTGTTCACATTTCATGCATCCATAATTCCCATTGAACTGCACAGTATTTAACACCATTGCTTTGGCAGGCAGGTCACATGTGCCAGCGATAGTCAGAACCTTGCACAAAAAAGGCTCTGATGTCTCAGGATGTTTGACCAGAACACCATGCTCCTCAAGTTTATGAAGCTTTTCACACAGTGGTTTCAGAAAAGTCAACATTGAGGGTTTTGAGTCTCCAAACCAAAGTCCAGCAAAGATCATGTTCTCCCTCTTTGTGCGTTCCGTAAAGCTCAGTTCATTGATCACACAGTAAAAAGGCCATACTGAAAATTTTGAGGATTTGAAAATGGGAACTCCATCTGTATTCCATGTGAATGATATGTTGTGTGGATTATCCAATAGCCCATCACCACTTGCATGCCGTTTGTACACCTCTCCATCGTATATATCTTCAACATTGTCTTTTCCCTTTTTCTGCCTCATGAACCTGAACTTAAGTTTCTCTTGGAACCCTTTTTTGGCAAACAGTGTCTGCAGTTGTGCCTCAATAGAGACCTCAATGAAGTGAGATGTTGCCCCCTCTTCTAGCACACTGACCTCACATGACTGACAAATTGTGTCATCATGGTCTACTGTTGACAAACAATAGCTACAGTACTTATGCATGACTATAGGTGATGGTACTGAGTGAGAGAAGAAGTCTTTAAACTTGTGGATGTTGCCCAAGCAATCTGTATTTAGGTGTTCAGGACAAAGCAATGTGAGCAAATCACCAAATGCTTTTCCAGTCACTCTGTGACAATTAATGTATGTCATAATTAAAAGCAGACACTCTGCAACAGATGTTGGGGCACTCTCATACAAGGGCATGTCGGATGATGAGTCCTTTGGCATCAGTCTGAGGCTCATCAAACTGCAATCCATCATCAAAGGTCCAGTCCTCCATAAAATCAGGCCACCCACTATACGGAAAGAAATGGAAGGGGGGGGGGGGCACATAATAATGTATATTATGTAAATATTCAGTATATGCTTTTTAAACATCTATTTATTACACTATTTAGGCTACTCTAAATGTGAATGTGATATTTACCTGTCTTCATTATCATGATCATTATCAACAGCATCTTCAAAGTGGTCACGATTTGATTCCACTTCTGGACAATCAGGCATGCGGTTATAGACGTTTGACTCCAATAGTACAGATTCTATGTATACATATAAAAAGAAGAGAACAAATATAATCAGGGTTAAGATTATTGAGAACTTTCATCATATATCAAGTATCTCATTCATTTTTTTGGCAGTGACAATTTGAACAAGAACAGCCTACATCTCAGAGATCTACAACACACCTGAGCTTTGCTCATCAATCTTCTCCATCTGTAAATAACACAAAGAGACAAAAATGAGATAAGACATTTTCGTATTTAACCCCATCCTATTATATTGTGTGGCTGGCACTTGTACTTGTAAAGAATTAGGTTTGATTCGCTCTTACTAGATGTGTAGCATGTTAATTACCAAAAAGTCTTTCAGAAAATGCAAATAATTTAGCTGCAAACAGCTCCCAATGGCTAACTCACATTGCCAGCAGGCTTAGTCCATCGGTGTCTTTTCTGCGGCGGGCCATTCATTTTTCTCCTCCAGCATGCAGCCATTTTGAGAGCACTATTCAAAAGAACATGTTCAATTGGGGGAAGAATGTTAATGTAGATTATGAAAATATACAGTATAAGCTTCTTAAGCATTTTAATCTATTTATACTATTTAGGTTACACATTCTAAATGTGACATTATTATTAATGACCTTAAAATCAAATAAGCCAGAAATGTATTGTTAGTTTTCAATCACCCACTCCGATGAAATAAAATAAAATCAATCAGGGATAAGCTTAGAATTCTTTGGGTAAATCTATGTTGGACTACTGCCTGCAGCAACATTGCAAAATAAAATACTAAATGCAATTAAATAAACAAATACGTAAAATAAATTATTGTTAGCTAGATAATCCTATCAGCAACCATATAATACTACAATAAGGTCATGTCTACGTATTTCCTCAAATAAAAACCGGTAGTCAAATAAAAGCCGGGTCTCTGGCCGGACGTGGTCGACACGAACAAATAAAGGCCGGTCCCAAATAATGGCCAGGGAAAAAACAAGGGTGGATAAACTGGCTGTCATATTATGTGCATGCCAACTAAGCATAATGTATTTCCATCGCTTTAATTTAATAAATTCAACAATATAATCATGCTATTTTCAACACCTTGTTGTTCTGGATTACTCATCTAAAGTGTTATTGTCCTATATCAGGCAAGCCCCAGTCACTATTTGAGGAAATACGGTATACAACTTAATGTAGGTATTATAATAATGTATTGTACTTACATGTTTAGAATTGAGATCCCCACTTTGCTTTAAAATACAAAGAAAAAAACAGGAGAATATCGCAGCAAAATGAAACCAGAGATAGCAAGTAGTAATAAAAATGAAAATAAAATAAAAAGGAACGGTACTACTCCTCACTCAGCAGTACAGACTGGAGTAGCTCAAGCTGACACAGAGCGGGCTCAGAGAAAGGCTGGCGTAGGCTGTCACACACCCTTCAGCTTCACTGATTGGTGGTCGACTGCACGAGCGGACTAATACTATTAAATCGCCAGCAGGTGACGGCACACCCTATTGGAACGTTGATTTTCGAGTTGCCCACGTCCTGTGAAAGCTGAAGTTGTGGAGTGACAAAGTTACAGGTAAGTTTTCAACTTCTTACATATAGTTATGTAACCGTCGACAGCAGTATACATTAACACCCTCGATAAATAATGCACGGATGTCAGCGGTCGATTCGAGTTTTCTATTTCTTTTCTCTTTTTTGGGGGGCGAATTTTGAATCACCTCGCAGTCCTGAATCATATTTAGGCTAACGTTACATTGTGAGCTAGCTAACATTACTACAGGTAGGGGTTGTTTCCTTTGAATTTTAGCAAACATTTCCATATGCTACAATGCTACTAAATACCCATGTTAAATGCGTTTATTACTGATGTAACGTTATTAGAAAATTGGTTCCTTGTAGCCAAATTGTAAACAGCCCATCTAGCCAAAGGCTACCATTTCCGTTGCTGTTTTATCAGTGAACTGATGGGCATAATATTCCAAAACGCAACGGTGCTTCCAATAAAATATCGTGTGGCTTTTCCCTTTAGAGCTACTCGTCGAGGTACCGTGTACCGTGTAGTCGCGGTTAGATTAAATTAACGGCAGGCCTCCTATCAAGCAACATTTGAAAGCATAAGCCATGAAAAGTGCATGTTTTTAGCAATGTTTGCCAGCTTCTGCATTAGCAGTTCCTTGCAGAATTGCAATACATATCAAATCGGTACCCAAGTATCATGATATTGATTTGGAAGGTCTTTGCCGATTCCCACCCCTGCTTGTTATATATTTTGTATATTTTGCAGTTTTGCCTAAACATGACTTTGCCAGGGCAGGCCTCTCAGATAGATTTGCACCTGTCAAAAGTTTGTTTTTTGTTTTTTTAGGATTAAATCAATTTTGTCACATTGACATCAACATCACATTTGGCAATTAGTATTAATGTTGTGTTTGTGAAAATATCTATAAAACTCCCTCCAGAATCCAGACCCTCACTGCCCATGCATTACATTCCCTTTTTGGTCCAGTTGCAAGAGTAGTCGAATCAGTCTATTTTATGCAGTTTTCGACATCTGTCTACTGATCCAAGCTGGTTCACTTACTGGTTAAGTACTGATAAATGTAATAATTTTATTGGCCATATTATTTCATCATGCTTCATCACAAACCAGATGGGTAAAAGATGCCACTGTCTAGCTAGATATTGGTCCAGGTTAGGAAATTCAACCAGGCCACTTTGGATGCAAGTATGACCCACTATCAGGGGAGTGTGTGTGCGTGCGTGCGTTTGTTTGTGTGTGTGTTTCTGCGTGAGGGGTAAATAAATATCTTGTACTGGACCATTGAGTTGCTAAAAGATAAATATATTAAAAAAAACCTATTCATTCCTATCTGATTTCAACACGGATCCTAGTAACCATGTAAAGGTAGTCTTAACATTGACTGAATTTAGAACTAAGTCTACTTTCTCTTGCACCCAGGGGTTAAAGTGAAAAACAAATTCATAACTCATAACAGACAAGACAGAGCAGCACCATGCAGCAGCAAGTTATTCAGACCATCTGAATAGTGAGAAATATACACAAATGTATTATATTGTAATTTATTCCCATGCATGCTGCTCAGAGTAATCTCAGTCAGCGGCTCTTCTGCGTCTCTCCCACTCCTCTCAGGCAGGAGTGAGAGTGAGTTGCTATGGTTATGGGGACGCTCTGTGTCTGTCGCTCTGAAACTTTCTCACGATTCCCAATAATAGGTTTTTAGGTTAGTATGCCTATGCAAAATCATGAATGTAAGTACCTCAATGCTGAAATCTAGTAATATAACATAATTTTAAATTTTTGGTTAACATTATACAGGGTTGCTGTTTCTTGACTTAATCCAAGAGGTTAGGTGGTGTAGAAATGCAGGAAATTTGTTTTAAATTACTATTTTTTTCTGAATCCCCCCCCCCCTCCGAAACAGGGTTCCCCCACCTGTCAAATCCCACTTTAACCCTGCTTGCACCCCCACCCCCCTTGGAACACGTTGCCTACCCTTTTATGGACGGGATTCTAATGATTGGAATTGTGTTGGTAAAATAAAATTCATTACAGTGAAGTTAAACATAGCTTGAAGTTAAACAAATTTTTCTGAATTCTCACAACATAATGCCAATGAAAACATGACATTTTCAAGAGCGGGATTTGTATCGGCATCATAGGAGATATCTTGTTTTCTTGTAAAATGCATTGTTTAGAAGAACTACACGCTAACTTACATTGTTTTTGGTTTATTTTAGGGCATTTTGCATTTGTCACGTTTGAGGATGGCTACACTGCAAACATTTTCAAACCATGTGACCTTCTGGATGCAAATGACGTCCCCATTGGACAGTTTGATGTCTTGAGGCCAGGAGAAAGAGTCTTAGCCAAATGGACTGATGGAAGATTTTACAGCGCCACAGTGAATTATGTTGGTCCAAATACAGACATGCAACGAAAAAATAAAAAGGAGATTAGAAAGAATGTCGATGCAGATATATTTTATGGCCAGCACCCCTTCACCACACTGACTGATGTCCACTCTCCGCCACAGCCTCCCATCCTCAAACAGTACAGTGTCCTGTCTCCGCTACACCCTCAGTCTTATCCACTCCAGCCCAAGGATGTGGATCGGCCAATGCAACGTGAATTACAGCCACACAGTGCAACTGCCAGATCCTTTCTCAATATGCTGGTTCCTCCCACAAGCAAGACAAGGCAAGTTCAGACTCCTTTCCAGGAGGAAGATGATCATCCGGTGTCAAGTCCGTCCTCTTTAAGAGACTTTAGAGTTTTTAAGTAAAATTTGCTTGTCATCATCAATTTAGACAGCAGAAATGTGTGTCATGATATTAAAATATCTTCATATCATCATGATATGATTCCACTGAAAGACGATAAATGATAATATTGAATTATCGCCCAGCCCTACCATCTAGTGACAACTTTTAAACCATTAAATACATTATAATGAAATCAGGCACACCTCAGAAAGTGTAAGTCACAGAGCAACTTCATTTGGCAGGCAGGCTCCTATGTTAACATTTGACCACATATCCATTGGAGCAAAAAAGTCTATGCAACCCAGCTCGCTTTTTACATCCCACCTTACCTTAATGTAACGTTACAGCCTTTAAGTCGGGACTGCCGTCTGTGAGGAATATATTCTCCCGGTAGCTTGTATAGTTTGTCCAATCTGCGAAACATGTTCCTGAAGGCCGGTTTCTTTACTGTCCTGAACTAAACTTGATCCTGTTACTAACATAGTTAAATATGCTGTGATTCCGTCTGTAAGTGTCTCCATTTGTCGCTGTCCTGTTTATATTTTCTGGAGTGGCAGATGCCTGGGCCACAGGTCTGTGTGGCAGACTGTAGGCTATAAAATAAGATTTGCATCAGTCGCGGGATATTTGGTTCTCAGTTGATTCCTGAGATTGGTGGTTTCTTGTTTGCTTGTTTAACAGAGATAGTCCTCATACAAATTCAACACATTGCCTCTTCCAATTTCAACGTGTTCCTGTGCTCCTGTGACCTAAATCGAGCTACTATCTATAACGGTTATAGGCGCGCGCGTACCCGCTCCCACATGAACACTCGTTCTCACCGGGTCCTCATTATACCGACAGAGATAAGTCCATCATGCATTTTAGTTGGTAATTATATTTTTATTTGATTATTATATCCTATACCTTAGGCATTATTTTGGATTATGTTTTAATAACCATACACTTCTTACATTTATAAGCTTTTTTATTTTTTTTTACACTATCTAAACTTGACAGTGCACACCTAATAGTGACAGTGTAATATAATGTCTTGTCTGTGATGTTCATGCCAGATATCAGGTTAGTGTTTATGTGGCTCGTGACTGATGTTTTCCAGGGGAATGTAAAGCATACATGCTACTTGGGGCCGAAGTGGACTTATCATGCTCCCAAATTAATCTATAGCTGCTGTACAAACTAAGATTTATAGACACCTCTACACTTAACATGTAATATGGTAAAGCCAGCACAACCATGTAAGACCCTAAAGACGAGGGGAAAAAAATCAACATTTCTTTTATCCTCTATTTGTTTTTCAGAGCCAGAAGACATCAGAGTCGCTCAGGGATTCCTTGAAAACGTTGTTCAGTACCAGGAGAGCCCTGCAGCCTTGATCCATCCTTCGAAGAAGGCTCTTCAGGAGCTCTTCCCCAATAGCGGCCTGTTTCTGTCGTCCTTCAAGCTTGCCTCCATGATACACCAATGCGAGCATGACAGCCTTCGACTTTTCCATCTCCTTTTTGAGCATTTCTTCACCGCAGAGGAGTGTACCAATGCTGTGGCTTTCGGACGACATGGCAAGATACCAGAGGGGAAGCAGCTGCTTGACCAAGAAAAAGTAGAGGGAATTCTAAGTGAGTAGTAGACAAGTTTTTCTTCCAATAGTGGTGTAATGTCTTATGTCTTTAACTCTCTAGGTACTGGTCAATTGCCTGAAAGAAACTTCTTGGTTTGCTGCACACTAGTTACCCGTTTACTGTTTTTTGAGTGAATACATTTTTAATATATGATCATGAAAGCTAAAAAACATTAGAATGACCTTGAGGGATGCGTGGGGAGGCTAGGATGGATATAAACAGTCCTTTATTTTAAAGGTTTACACACAAGGGTCCAGCAATTCTTGAAATTACTGCCAGTCTGATAAGTCAACAGTTCTATGTCTGGCAAGGTAGCTGGTATTATTTGTCAAGACTTGGGTTCCAGGACCAAGCCTCACTGCAGGAGAGAAGACAATGTTAGCCAGCACTTTAAAACTTAGCTGCCATTTAGGTCAATCTTCTACAGCTGCATTTGCTGTTGGCTGCACTGCTGCTGGCCCCTCTAATCTGCAGTCAACACAAAAACCACACCCATTACTACAGACCTAAGCCTTTGACATCACCACTGCACCTCAGCATTTTGGTTCATCTTGTTTGTTTGCTATAAAGCAAGTATGTCTTTTCAGATATTCATTCTAATGTGTTAAATTTGCACAATGCTAATTTACAAACTAAAATGATTTAACCCATATCAGTCTACAGTTCTATAAAAAAAAGTATTTCCTCTTCATCCTGTTACTTTAACTCCACTTGGATTGCTGGACAATGACCTTAAGAGATTATTGGGGGTACTGGCCACCATCACCTGTCAAAACAAAATCACACCCATGCATTTGAGCGTTAGTGCTGAACTTTGGTAATGTTGTCATTAAATTGAGCAAACTAAACTCATTTATGGTAAATCAGTTTTTCTGCTTAGAGTAGTAAAAACACTTTGTTAGGCTTTGATTTATTATTACTTTAACTCAAAGAAAACACTTTCTCTCTGACATACACACGCACACAGAATGAGAGATGTTTCTCTCTCCGACCCACAGAGAAGAAACTCCCAGGCGCATCGCACATATTTAACCAATGCACTCACGTTTTGTGCTCCATCAGTTGAAATTTGATGGTTTAGCACACCATGCCATGGCAATCTGGATTCCCAGAAACTTCTTTCTTTTCAGAACAAGTCATGGAACAAGGACTTGGAGGCCAAATTTTGACTTTCTAAAGTAGACATCTTGTATCTTTTTTTTTTTTTTTTTAATAACATACTGATGATTTGGACAAAAGACAATGACAAGTTCAAAATTCATTCATTTTAGGGACCAAATGTCTTAAAATCTTTCAGTATTGCCTACCTCATTTGGTCAACACTAAAAATATATATTTGTTGTCCTCTGCTCCACGTGGTGCCCAAACTATGGCAGTTTGGTTAGGCCTATAGTCAAAGCAAGGAAAGGGAGAGCTCATCTTTCCGTGATCCCTATACCTGGGGTATCCCATGATCCCCCTCGTTTGTCTTATTGACCAGAGAATTTTGACTTGTTAAACACTTGTTAAAAAATACTATGTATTCTGAAGAGTAAAATTTGCTTTGAATGATTATTGCACAAGAAGCAGTTGGTGTTATGGAGCATGACGATCCATTGATTAACAGAAAAGGCATCACAGTGATTATTGAGTGGGATTTTTTTAGCACTGTAATGATACAGTTAGATGGAACCATTGGTGTATAGTACAATCATTTTATAGGCAGTTGAATGTAAATAAGTGTATTAGAAATATTCTAGAAAATAATTAAACTAATTTAAGCTCTTTTATTCTGTTTTGTTTGCAGCCTACGTGAGGCGGTATGCGACAATGGAAGACTGGAAACCAGTAGAAGAATCCAAGCTCAAAAAGGCACTCATAAACAAATGCCGTCAGAGGTCAGTGAAGTGACTGGCTTCTCAGGCGTAACCCTTATAACCGCCCCCTTGTTCACCAGTGGTAAAGTTTACACGTTTTTGGTAATTCATTGCTCTGTTGTGTTGTAATTACAGTATTTGTACTGTATATTTTTCAAAAAAAGATGTTCAATTCGCTGTAGAGTTAGTGTGTGTGTGTGTGTGGGCAATGAAGTAGGAAAGGAGAACCGATTGCCAGTGGGTGCTGCCTTTTTTGTACAGTGCCAATAGAAAGTAGGGACATGCGTTTTTGCACATCTTGCTGCACTAAAAAGTTATTTCAAAATGCATATTTGTTTTTTGTCTGTTATGTAGAAAGTACTATACTCAAGTGTTTCTTAACCTCGGGATTGGGACCGGGGGCTGTGAGGTGATTTTAGTGGGTTGTGAAAAGATCTAGAAATACATTGGTGTTTATAACCTTTGGTGTAGATGCTTTTTTTTTTTTTTTTTTTTTAATACTGAATATTTGAAATCTCAAGCCGTTCTCCAATTCTTAATCAAGTTAAATAGTCTGAAAAGGGAAAATTAAAGTCATTTTTGGTGTCAAAGTTCACCATTTAGTTTATGCTTGACCATGTTGGGAGGATCGTGAACAGATGTGTTTTTTAGGGGTCATGAAAACTGCTTTAACAGTGAACTGACATTTGCATTGTGGTTTTGTTTTGATTTTGAATATCAAGTTGTTAACACTGATGTTGCGAGTAAAAGTTGCAAATATGTTTAATGTATATGCAAAATAAAAGTGGCTCAGTTGGCTTCAAATTCTCAGAGTTGGTTTTTATTTCTCCCTAATGCTCCGACCCTTCATTCTCACCCTTGTCTCCCCTTTTCTCCTAAGGGGGTTTTACGAGCAACAATTCAGATTGAAGTGATCTCAAAAAGAGATACAATTGAGATCTTACTTACTTACTCCCTAGTGCTCCTAATGGCTTTTTAGGAGCAATAAGCAAGACATGAATGAACACAAAAAGATACAATGATGAGATCTCATCTATTACTCCCATTTCTCCCATTGTAATCTCAATTCAATATCCAATTTGTCTTACCTAAGTCTCAAAAATTCACTCTCTCATCTCATCTTTTTTCCTAAGGGGGTTTTAGGAGCAACAATTCAGATTGAAGTGATCTCAAAAAGAGATTCAATTGAGATCTTACTACTTTCTCAAGAGTTAAAGAAAAGACTATTCTGAGCAAAAGATTTTTCCTCTGGGGGGACTCATTTTCAACCTGGGAGTTTCAAGACCAGCTGGTACCCACCAAGAACCCTCAACAATAAATACGCATGGCACTGTTCTCTGCAACCCAGTTATTACCTCCGCCAAGGAGGTTACGTTTTCGGTGAAATTTGCATATCATAGCAGACTGGACTATTGGGTCTGCGCTCTCCGAGTGCCCTTCTTGTTTCACAGTATCCTTTTCTAAGAAAAACAATTTATTTTTTAGTGCAAGCTTCAAAACTTAACATGTCTAGCCATCTGAATATTTTTCAAATCATCTTCAGGTCTGACATGTCACGTCTGATCAAACTAATCACAATCTAAAGAGTGGGCCACTCTCATCCCCCAGTCTGCATCAGCCAAGTTTTTCCCACGGCAGGGAAGCTATTCTGCAGCATTATAAATAATAGAATTTCAAATTCCTTGAAAATCACAACATCCTTAGTAAAAACCAAATTGGCTTTCTCCCCAAACATCGTACCACCGAACATATTTACACCCTTCACACACTCACTGAAAAACATGTACACCAAACAAAAAATGGTAAAATATTTGCTTGCTTTAGCTGTCTAGTGTATCCCCAGCTTTAGGAAACACCATCATACCACACACCATGAGCTACACCTACCTCGGCCTTACAATAACAGCCTCGCAGTCAGTTTCTAGCAGGAAGTTTCAGCCTGGCAGTGAATGCACTTAAAGGAAAAGGCTTGAATAGCTCTAAATGCAATCAAAATAAAATTTTATAATATCTGAATTCCAATTAAAATCTGGCTTAGAATATTTGAGAGTGTGATCCAGCCCATTGTGGTGTATGGTAGTGAAGTATGGGGTTCACTCAGTCATCAGAGCTTCACCAGCTGGGAGAAACATCCAACAGAATCCCTACATGCTGAATTTTGCAGACACATCCTACACATACAAAGAAAAACACCAACAAACACATGCAGAGCAGAATTAGGCTGTTACCCATTAATAATTAACATTCAAAAGAGAGCACTAAATTTTTTTAAATCACCTTAAATCCAGTTCCCCTGACAGCCTCCACTCCAAAACCCCCCAAACCCAAGAGCTGAACCAAGAAAAGTGTCCGCTGTGTCAGTTGGTGCTGAGACTAACCGCCTCCCCTCAGCCACACCTTCACCAGGCTCACACCAACACTGCTTTACACCAATTCGCGTAAACCAAATTATTAAACAATGCAAAGAAACCTATCTGGAACACTGGAAAAAAGAAACCAAAAGTCAAAGCAAATTAGAATGTTATCTGGCCCTAAACAGAGAATATGAATTAGCAGAATATCTCTTTACTGTCAGAGATAGAAAGCAGAGAGAGATCCTCACCAGATACAGGCTCAGTGACCACCAATTGGCAATCAAAACACGAAACAGGAAGACATAAGAAATCATGGCAACCAAAAGACAACAGAACATGTGGTCACTGCTCGACAGGTGAGGTCGAGACAGAGATGCACTTCCTCCTAAAATGTGAAAAATTCAAACCAGCCAGAGAAATGTTCTTCAACAAACTCAGCTCCCAAATCCCCAACTTCAAAGAGCTTGATGACGTCCAGACTAGAAATTGTCTTAGGAGAAGAAACACAGCAGATCTGACTGCGCAATATGTATTAACCTGCCACAACCTGAGGAACAGTGAGTGACCAACACATACATGTGCGCACACACACGTTGATCAATGTGTTGTCTTTTTGATTCTTGCTTTATTCCCATTTGAACTGTATCATTTATAGTTGAGACTGTCGCTGTTGTGACTATTGATAGTCATCATATAATGGAGTGCTAACCCAGCACACACACAGACGCGCCCACACACTGTACCATGCTCTGTACCTTAATGCTTTGGCAACATTGTTTGTAAACTTTCATGCCAATAAAGCAAATTGAACTGGAGAGAGAGAGAGAGAGAGAGAGAGAGAGAGAGAGAGAGAGAGAGAGAGAGAGATCAGCCTACATGATAATCCATTTACAAAATTCCCTGACCTCAACCACCAGCCCAACAATCTTCCCGGTTTTCCCGATTACCCACTCCGGCATTGACGACAGACACATACCTGGCATTTGAATGGGAGTTTTATCATCCCATCCGGCCAGAGTGGCATCATCATCACACAGTATGCAAACTTGAATCCCAACTCGCTAGCAATTTAGTTAATGTAAAACAGTGTAATTTTAACGTTGTAGTAGTTTCTATGCACGGGCTGTCACCTCCAAGCAATAAGCTGACATATTCATGAGTAAAGTTATCGGTAATTTTTTCCATCACAGTCTAAACCAGATGAACTCCCCTACTAACAAAATCATACCGATACCAGACCAAATCTGTGTCAAAAAAATAAAATAAAAATAGTCTGCTATACAGACTGCTGTTGAACAGATGACCAGCCTGTGTCTGTGGCCTTCACTGAACACTACATTGTACACCATTCACTGCGCACCTTAAACTGCGATTATTGAACTCTCATTACTTCATTAAGAGTGACTACTGATAACAATCTATTGCATCAATCTCTTATTTTATCTTATTTAAAATTGTGTTTATGGTGCTGATTTATACTACATCATTGAGGAGTCTTTTTTTTCCACCAAAGAATACACTGTAAACTGAATATTACAATACAGAACTTGAACGTGGCTGTGTCTTGGTTTGAGCTTGGTGTAAAATGGCTGCAGTTCACTGGGAATTCAGCATTTTCTTGCTCATTCCAAACAAACAGCTATATCTCAAAAATAAAAAGAAATGGACAATCACAAGTTTTTCCATTTAAAAAAAACACAACTTTCCCTTTAATTTAGTACCAAATACATGGCAAGGCGATTCAGGGCGTCTCCTATACTTCAGTGTCAACATTCACAGTATGACAACAAAACAGATCCTTCCTATCTTGGCAAAGATAAGCTTTCAAAATACATACAAAACCTCCAGCGCCTCAACCCACACAGTAATAAGATCAGACAGTGAGAGTCGCCAAACAAATAAAGAAAAAGTTGCCAAACTTATATGGATAAAAGTCGCCGCAACCCAGTCAGTCTTCCCTACCGACTCTTCGGCGCACTGCCTCCCGGAAAACAGCGTCCGTCTCCGGCGGTGAGAGCCAGGTACACTGTAAAATGTAATTGATCACCTTACTTAAAAAAAATAGTGACCTTAACTAATTTCTGCTTACTTTGTTGACTCTCCTAATTTAAACTTAGTTAAGACAACTTTCTGGTGAGGAAAGTAATTAAACTCATCAGCTTTAAGTAACCTTCATTTAAAAGTATGAGTGAGGAGGAACCATCGGCAAAACCCGGAGATACTCGACAGAACTCGGCGGCACTCAGCAATTACACATGCGCAGTTGCCCGCTGAAGATGTGCTTTAAGTGAGGGTCAAGGGTGAATGAACAAAGCGGGAAGAAAGCGTTGCTCAGCCAAGTTATGTGAGGGTAAGTTGCAGCTACATAGCAAAATGTTAACTTTCACTGGCTATCTATTTAGCAAACTTAGCCGGTCTTTTGCCATATTATTTATCCGTTAGTCAGGGTTTGGAGGTTAACTTTATGTCTTCGATTAAGCCAAGTCAGGGACTCCCTAGCCAAAATTAGCTAGGCTATAGCTACTATGTTTTTTTCGCTGGGAGTCGGTCCTCTGCAGTCAGACCAACAACACAAACAAACAACAACCAACAATGGCTCATCTAAGTCAAAACCCCGCCAATAAAGAGAGGTGAGTTCATGTAAAGGCTAGCCTCTGAAAGCTAAAGCTAACTAGCCCTTCATGTATGCCATTGTAAAACTCCATTAGAATAAGTGTAAATTTAAGGATAACTTGAGTTTCAGCAAACACAGCGTGCTTATTAACGATTGCAAAAGCAACTGTGTCTATCTTTCAGGGCCACTCTTCAATTCGGCAAGCATGTAATTCGGTTTTCAGCTCTTAATTAAACAAAAAATTAGTTTTTTGGTGTCCATGGCTCCTACAAACGTCAACGGTGCAGTAAAGGGTAATTGAGTCCTCATTTCTCATAATGGGAGAAAAGAAAAACTTATGAATAAAAGAGAAAAAAAACATATGGCATGGCTAGCTGGGACAAGTATTTCTGATCATATTAGCCTATAAATAGAGGGGTAGAAAAACGAGCAAAACTGGCCTAGGGCACTAAGTTAAAAATCTTGAACCCTTCCATCAAACTGATGGCCTTCCATCAAACTGATGGCTAGCTAGCTTTACACATGCATCTTGACTATGAGTTAAGTACAGTTTAACTGATTGCTTTTTTTGTTTCTTTTGTAGGTTTTGATATTTGAAACCCAGAAACCCAGCTATGCATTGGAAGTGTAAGTATTGCTTGTTTTCTTCTGAAAAGAGGGCTCAACTATTCAAGCACTACCGCTTAAAACATGGAAGCTACGCCAGAACTACTCCAATTCCATGCCTCCACACAGATTGTCTGTGTTCATTCAAGTCATTTAATGCCCTCAAAGTGCATTTAACAAGAAATCACTCACATGAAGTACATGACAGGCAGATGAATGGAGCTGAAGAAATCCCTGTGATATTCCATTGTCCGCTTTGCAATTTTGAAGAACCCTGCACAGAACTCATTTTTTTCTCCCATTTGCGCCAACATCTTAAAAAACAGGAAACAGTGAAGTGTCCATATAAAAACTGTACTTTTGAGAGCAATGTCTACTCAACATTTAATGCTCATAAATGTAAAGAACATGGGCTTCCCAGTCAGAAGCAGTTGAAGCCTGACATTGCCTTGCACATTGCACCTCACAATTCAGATCCAGATGTGTCACAAGATGTACAACAAGATGAGGCTTTTTACAATGATCCTACAGATTTTTGCCAAGAGGAAAATGAGGAAGAGGCTCAAATTGAAGATTTGGATCATTTACAGCATCAACTGGAGCATAATTTAGCCTCGCTCTTTCTTAAAATGCAGGCAATCTTACATATATCTGACATGGCAGTACAGGAGGTAATCCAACAACTGAATCAGACTGTTCTTCTCTCAGAGCCCCTTTTGCGTAATGCCATTCAGCAAATTCTCAATGAACATGGTGTCAGTGACAATGATTCAGTTGTGAGAGAGATTGTGAATGCTGTCAAAGAGAATAACCTGTTCTTGAAAATGACTGATGCTGGCAAGTCACTCTCTACAGCCAGTAAGAGAACATCATATTTTCAGAAGGAATATCCAATGGTCATGCCAGTTGAATACAAGCTTGACAAAGAATCACAATCACTCACTTATGTGCCAATTCTCGAAATGTTACAAAAACTGTTAAACAGAACTGATGTTCTAGATAAAATTCTCACTCATGATGACAGCGTTGATGGATTCAACACTTACAGAGATGGCACTCACTATCGTGGGAAAGATTTTTTAAGACTGAGACCTTAAAGATTGTGCTTGGTCTTTACATCGATGAGTTTGAGATTGCCAATCCTCTGGGCACTTCAAAGAAGAAACACAAACTGTGCAGTATTTATTGGGTCCTTGCCAATCTTCCCTCAAAACATCGCTCCTCTCTTCACTCTATTCAGCTAGCAATTTTATGCAGAGCAAGTGCAGTCAAACAGTATGGCTATGCAGATGTCCTTCACCCACTTGTTCAAGACCTGGTAACTCTTGAAAAACACAGTGTCTATGTTGAGCAGTTAGGCGAGTGTGTGAAAGGAACTGTGCTCTATGTGTCAGCTGATAACCTTGGTGCTCATTCTTTGGCTGGTTTCCAGGAGAGTTTCACGGTGAAGCACCCTTGTCGATATTGCATGGCAGAGAGGAGTGACATTCAGCAGAAAGAGGTCCGGTCAGGAGCATTTGAGCGCAGAACCAGCCAGAATCATGACAGGCAAGTTTCTGAAGTTTTACAGGATCCGAAATTGGTGAAAGAGTATGGTGTGAAAGGTCCTTGTGTTTTAAGAGATAATCTGGAACATTTCCACACTGTCACTGGGTTTCCACCTGACGTAATGCATGACCTCTTGGAGGGTATCATCCCCATTGAGATGTCCTTGTGCATTAATGATTTGATCTCCAAGAAGTACATCTCCCTTGACTCCTTGAACGAAGCCATCAAACATTTTCCTTACAAATTCACAGACAGAACTGATCAGCCTCAGACCATCCCAGCCACATTTGCCTCTAGAGGTACCATTGGCGGTAACGCCCACGAAAACTGGGCACTCACAAGACTTCTCCCACTCATGATTGGTTTTGATGTCCCAGAGAATGATCAAACATGGGACATTTTAATGCTTTTGAAGGACATCCTAGAACTGACAGTGTCATTTAGATTAACAGAAGATTCTCTTGATTTTCTTGATGCCAAGATCTCAGAGCACAGAGGTTTACTTTTAACAGTATTTCTTCATTTCACATTGCGCCCCAAGCACCACTTTATCGAACATTATTCGCAGCTGATGAGGATGTATGGGCCGCTCAGAGATATGTGGACAATGCGCTTTGAAGGAAAACATAAATTCTTCTAACCCTAACAAGTCATTCGCAACACAAAAAACTTCAAAAATGTCCCACAAACTCTGGCTGTCCGGCATCAAAGAATGATGGCATACCATGTAGACTCCTCCTCATTTTTCAAGCCATCCATCCAAATGGACAAGGTGACAGTTACTTTGGTTTCATCTTTCCCTGAGAATATTCAGAACTTGCTGAAACAGAGGTATGCTGCTCAGAACACTGTCCTTGTCGCATCATCTGTGAGCATTGATAGCATCAAATACAGTCCAGATATGATTGTGTCTGTTGGTGCTTGTTCATGTCTACCTGGTTTTAGGTAAATTCACAAAATCCTTGTCATTTACAGTGATGTTTTGTTTGTGTGCAAACATCTGACATCATGGTATAATGAGCATCTGCGTTCTTATGAGCTATGCAGTCATGTGTCATCACTGTCAGTCACCATGCTCTCTGATCTGAATGACCCATTTCCTCTGGCAGCCTACAGAATTAGGGGCAGCACATTTGTTACCCTTAGACATTATATTTTGTGCTGATTGGATGCTGAAGATATGGATGTCAAGTGTCATGAAGTAACTGAACTGCATTTTTTGGATCCTTTGTAGAGTCACAACAAACAATGGAGAGAAGGACCACACTAAGGATAATTGTACATGACAATGACATCAGGAAAATTACATTCCATGGGATACCACAGACACTTGACTCACTTGTTGAACAGCTTGAAGAGAAGCTGGGTCTTCAGTACAAGTTCTCCCTTCAGTATGAGGATCCCGATTTTAACAATGCCCTCGTCAACCTCACTGACATTGCTGACCTGCCTGACAAACCCACCCTAAAGATAATCGCCCTGGTGCCAACACCCACCCCAAGCACAGCTGACACAGAGATCATCTCTTTTTCCTCCCCTGAAAGTAGGTCATCTCTTACTCGGTCTCCATGGCCAGACACCTTTGAAATTCCTTATTTTCCTGTGGACACTGAGTACAGATTATGCCAGGGAAATCTCCAGTATATGAGAGATCAGACATATCTACAAGTGCCCAGGGACATGAAGCACGAGATACTGGAAAAACTTGCCGAGACAATGTCCAGCTTCAAGGCATATCCCCGCGATGAAGATTTCAATGATGTTGCAACTGCACTGATTCAAAAACACCCATGCCTCACTGAACCAGGCTCCTCCAATGGATGTAACAGCTGGAAAAATAGCCTAAAGTTTAAAATGGGCAACTATCGCACCAAACTGCGTCGAGCTGGGTGTACAGATGTGGCCGTAAATGGAGGGAAAAGAAAAGGCCAAGCACCTCTGAGAAGTGTCAAAAGACCCAAACGGTTTGAAATCAATTTTCCTGATGGTGAAGATGAGACCAGTATGGAGTCCAAACGAAAGGAACTTGTAGAGGAGATGAAGAAACGTCGTCCAACTGCTGCTCTGATATCCAAGAACATGGACTCTACTTTTGCCTTGAGAAGAAAGGAGTTGGTGAACTTGGAGCCTCCAGTGAAAGACACAATAGAAAGGTGGCCAGCACTCTTTAAAGAGGGTCAGGTAATTTAAAATTCTTCACATCTTTTATGTATTAAGTTTTTTAGTTCTGATGTAATTTCATTATTTGTCATGTATCTTTTATTAAGTCACAGAATTAGCTTCAGTGTCATACTAGTGAAAAGTAGTCCTAAGATTTGGGGCTATTAGGTAATCTTTTAAGATTTTATGAATTGATCATTGTAAATCCCAGTCCCAAAGTGTCTAATCAAACAGTAACAAAACACCAAATCACACTGGGCAGAAAACAAGTGTTGCACTGGCCTCCAAAGATTGAATACAGATTCCTACCACTGCTGTATCTGCTGTATCTCCTTTTCCTTTAGATTCTGGCAGAGTTCTGTCGCTTATCAAGCAAAAACCTGAAAACAGAATTCTTCAAAGAACTTGACAAATACACTCCTTGCTTCTTTGAGATTTTCAAGTCCAAGGGCGGAAGTGTCGGCCAGAAACTTAAGGAGTATCTGGAACAAGTCACACCAGGGGTAAGTTTCTCATACACAAAGTAATTCATTTTCTATTATGCAGGGAACAAAATAGTGCAACCGCATTGTGTATGCAGAGCTGTTAATTGATTGTCCTTGACCACTTAGGAGTGATGTGTGTTTGAAATGACTTTTCAGAGTACAGATGTTACCGGGAAGCAAACAGCAGTCCTCTGTGGCCTTCCTGCCATCCTTGGAGATGAGAACACAGACTTCTTCAAGACATGCTTTGTAAGTAGTCTTTAGTCCTGATTGTTTAATTCCACACCACAGGATGCTTAGTCTATTTAATGCTGCTCCTTATGTTACTTTGATATCTTTTAGTATTAGTTACTACTCTTCCACTCAGCCTGAGTCAGTGCTGCTGTACTTTTCTTATTTAATGCACTGTTCACGTATCCCTGATCAGGACCCTTTTAGTGGTATCAGCTGTCTTTCCAAAGGGTCCAGTCGCAGCTCCCTAGAGTCGCCCCATGCGAAACCCAAATGCCTTCAAGGACAACAAAAAGTACAACAAATTTCACTTACCCAAACAGGTATCTGTACACCTTCACTTGTCTGCTTGAAAGTAGAGGGGTTCTACTAATATCTCCTATGACCAAATAAAGTGTAACACGTAGTTAAACACAACAATGTGCTGAACTTTCCCTTGTAACAACATAAACGTTCTTTGTCGCTGATGCTCTTGGGCAGTGTGCTTGCAATACTGCCACAGAAGGCTGATGAGTAGACTGCTAATGTGGTACAGGTGTGACAGCTGCAAGCTGTAGGAGGTCACGTACCTGTACTACACTGGCAGTTTACTCATCAGCCTCCTGTGGTAGTAGCGAGCATATTGCCTGGAGGCAGCAGTGACTTAGAAATGTTGATGTTGTTACAAGTGAAAGTTCAGAAAAGCCTTGCATTTTATTTTGTATTGCAGTATTAGTTGTTGCTGGCAGCATATGGTACTAGGGTCAGCACTGGTGTTACATTCTCCACACCGTCAATACCGTTAATTTGAAGTGAAAGGAGCATTTTTCAGATTTTCAACCCAAACTCCATCATGCAATTGTGAGAGATATGAAAAACACATGTAACTTATCAATACTGTTCCTGTCCCGGGTGTTCGCCCCAAAAGCTGCTGAGAAACAGCATTTCTCATTTCAAATCTTGAAAGAACTGCAGCACCTCGGGCAGTTCCAAGCAAAAATCGAGGTTATTGTTTTGTTCGCTAGTGTAAGAAGCAGGCGAGTCTAAAAAACAATAGAATACATTGATGCATGGAGTACGTGAATGAAAATAATTTTTACATGTCGTTTTGGAGTCAGATATTCATAGCTACTTATTTGAGTGTGTATAAAATACGGACAGGCTCCAGCTTATGGAAGAGAGAGATGCGGCAGCGGTAGCTACAGGCAAGGGCGAAGCCTTGCTGGCTGGTGACAACAGCAGCTATCCTGGCAGTGCAGGCTCATTGCGCGGGAGACTGGTAGACTGGTGGTATATGATAAATCTATGACGCCCTCTAGTGACGCAATTCGGTAATACGGGTGTAAGCAGTATTAAGTAGGGAAGCAACACTGGCGTGAAAAAGTACAACCGCGACAAGCCTAGTTCAGTACATGGTTGTGTTTAACCACATTTTACACGTTTTACACTTTATTTGGTCATAGGAGATATTAGTAGAACCCCTCTACATTCCAGCAGACAGGTGAAGGTGAAACCCTGTTTGGGTGTACTTTTTTCATTATTGAAGGTATTTGGGTTTTGCATGGGTTGACTCTAGGGAGCTGCGACTGGACCCTTTGGAAAGACAGCAGATACCACCAAAGAGTCCTGATCAGGGCTACCTATCAACCTCCTGAAATTTCTATTTCACTCTGTGTTGTGATGCCACTGCATCAACCATTTGTTCTCAGGCTCTTCTACATTCTGTTGTATGCCAATTTTGCCTTCATTGTTCCACTCAAATGTCATTTGCCCTTTTGAAAATCTATTTATTTTGCAATCATTCAATGAATCAAATGATAAATTAATGAATCAATCTGTTTATTTATGCATGTACAGTATTTACTCACTCTGCAGCATCTTTTACTTGAATATCTAATAATATCAGAATATAGCTTCCTCTTAGTGGCAGTGTCTTTTGTTTTCTACCATAGAAATGCAAGGTGACATTTGACATGTAATTGTGGTTGTAATGCTGCTATCGTTGTTAGGACTGCGATGACCCTCCGGACATGTCCCACACCTCCATCGGGATCCTGACAGTGATTGCTGAAGACAGTCTGGCTCCTCCTCACTCACTGCACCTAGAGGCTTCAGGTACCGCAATCATTGTGGAAGGAACAATAGTGATGGATGACCTTGAAAATCTTCCGCATGCCATGTGCCTACTGTTTGGACTTATTTACGCCCTGAATTTGGAGTACCCTCAACAACTGAAGAACACCTTTGAGTTTATTCAAAGAGTGCTTCTCTCTCTTGGACATAAATCCCTAAAACCAAAAATACAATCACTCAAAAATCTTCTGATGCAGTGAGTGAATGTCTTCACGATGTGAATGGGACGTGACATGTTGGGTCACACTGAGACCTTTACCCTACTATCTCCAGTGGAGCTCTTTACTAGTATTGGAAAAGTGATGTTTCTTTTTCCTTTGGTCCTGTTGCCCAATTGACTATTGAGTTTGTTTATCTATAGTTTGTTACACACTGTAGTCAATGGAGATATTAAGAACATTAGCAGTATGCTCACCATTTTTCATCAGTGTGATGAAAGGCATTTTGATTTTCTAAAAGTTGAGGAAGTTCATGTCAAGATTAAGACATATTGCGGGTAACAATATGTTGTTTTTCTGTTATAATTTGATAGCTTGGTTGGCAGCAGTTTCAGTTAATTCTAGAATTTGAATACAAAAAACTGACAAAAACCCAAAAGAAAGTTATTGTCTTGTGTATGTAAAAAAAAACTTGTTTTCTCTTTAAACTGTTACACGATATTGTTCAAAAAATCTTAAGACTGACAATAGTGTATGTTCATCATTCTTGAAATAGTCTGCATCCCAACAAAATGCATTTTAATTTCAATTGTTTACATATTAAGACTGACAGTTCAGATCTTTTGTACTATAATTTGATAACTTAACTTGGCAGCATGTCCAGCTTTTTGAGTACTAAGTTTTAAGTTTGACAACATGCCTGAAAAGAGAACCAAAATTCAAACCGAAACTTGTTTTACTTGTCCTACAGAACAAATAAACTCTTTCAGTTTTCCCTTCAAACTGCTGTCTCTCTTTGTTTCAACAGCACTTACAGCTTTTAGTTCAGCTTACTTGAAAATGTTAAGGCAATCGGTTTCCTGATATTTTCCTAGTAATGTGAATGCTTAGGCATGTAAGGATAACTTTTTCTTTATGAGTACTGCTTACTTAACATAACTCAGATTTTATAGTCAACCTAATTAATTATTTTGAGTTAACAATATTCAAGTTTACTGTAAGGATAACTTTTTTTAATGAGTACTGCTTACTTAACATAACTCTGATCTTTAAGTTGTCTGAATTGACATTTTATAGTCAACCTAATTAATGATTTGGAATTAACTATACTCAAGTTTACTGCCATGACATGAGTTGCCTGAATACAGTTTTTTTCAGCTTTAACAACTTAAAATTAATAATCTACTTTACATGGAAATTTTGAGGCAATCGGTTTCCTGACTTTTACTACCAATTTACAGTGTAGGTCCCGCTGTTTAGTGAAGGTGATCTTATGTCTTGTTTTATCGAGAAAGAACAAGCGATTCCGATCAAAGGACTTCAACTCACAATGTCTTTGTAACTTTCCACTACATACAGCGGGTCAGGTTCTGTCTCACAGCACAATCTGACAGCTTTCAGAAGGTTTTAATAATAATAATAATAATAATACATTATATTTTAAAAGCGTGACGCTTAGCCGGCGAAGCCATTTTTAGATTACCAATGGAGGACAACTAAACCCGGGGAAAATCCAACATCTCAGTGTCACCAGATATATTTTCCGGTTCCGATTCATTGATGACAACTTGAAGTAAAACAAAGCTGATAACTTGATTTTCAGTTTTTGGTACATTTTAAACGACGGGAGCGCTTGGGCGATATCGTGAAATGGCGCCCTCGGGCGCTATAGGGTGTGTCAATGGCGGGAAAAATTTACTTCTGTCACAGGAATACTAGTTTTGAAATGTTCCAATAACATAACAGGGCTAAAAGTGATCAGGTAACAGTTAGCTTAGCTATAAAATTATGTTAGCTTCTTGAACAACCAACAAAGCCCGCACTGGCTAACAACTAGCTAGCATGGTTGCTAAATAGCCTAAATGCATTGAAGTTGATGCTCAAAGTAATCCAAACTAGCATCCAGTATTAATTACAAGGTAAAACACACAAGCACGTTCAACATTACTCAATCCTCCTTACCTTGACTGCAACTTGTGGGATTGGTGGTGGTCCGTGTGGCTTGTTCCTGGCGCAGCACCGGAATTTAAAAATTATATTAAAACTCTAAGTTAATGTAAAAGCTAAACACAGTATGTACAAAATATTAAAAACACGTCAGTATAACAACAACAAGAACAAGAATGCGGAATAAAAACGAGGTATGTACAAAATGGCTAAAATAGCTTAATGAAATTGATGTTGTATAGGTGTCTCAAGTCAAAGGAACAAAGAGGGCGCGCTCACGGTGTGCAGAGATTTTATCACATGAGGAGGCGGGATCTTAAAGCTACACTTCAATTTGATTGGATATTATTTCATATTACTTTTCATAATCCAACTTATTGGCCTATTGATTAATAAATGAATTATACAATATTTTGATGCCTATTGATAATGATAGGCCTATTACTATTGTTACTGTTCACTACTGATTATCAAGTAAAGTTTAGTTTAGTTTATTAAATGTTCCATCTTGTGCCTGGTAGAATAGTTATGTCTATTACTAGTCTAATGAATTAATTTGTACAAACAATTGGGTTTTTTATTGACACAGATGTTCCTGAAAAATATAATGAGACTATAACAATCTTTGTTCTTTTTTTTTCAATCATTTTATTTTATTTTATTTTATTATTTAAATTATTTTATTGTTACAATGATATACGGAAAAAAACAACAACAACAAAACAAATTAACATCACATCATGGCATATATGGGTGGTCAAAACAATAGCGCACAAAGTACTAACAGAAAAGAGCACTACACAATTATTTCCAATAGAACACTCAATCTTTGTTCTAAGCCTTTCATAAGCCATGAAAGGCATTTATGCATATGTATTAGACCTATTTCTACACTGAAGGGCAAGGCGCGCCACTCTATTTTGGGCTAATTGTAGTTTTCCCAAGTCCTTTTTCGCTGCACTCAACCACACAGCAGGACAATAGTCAAGATGGGATAAAACCAGTGCCTGGATAACCTGGACCACAGAGGCTGATGTTAAGAACTCAACACATCTCCTATTATCTTTACCCCCCTCCCCATTTTCTTGGTTGTGTTGTCTATGTGAGTAGACCATGACAGATGACTGTCTAATGTGACACCAAGCAGTTTTGTTTCTTCCACCTGTTTTATTTCGATCCCTTTCATTGAGCTTGGTATTTGACTGTAACATAGTGTGAACCAAATACAATACATTTTGTCTTTGAGATGTTTAAGACTATTCTGTTATTCATGACCCAGTCTGATACTAGTTGTAACTCTTTGTTCAGAGCTACAGACAAGTCATCCACAGTAGTAGCTGATATGTACAATGTTGTGTCATCAGCATTGACACATTAGTCCTGTCTAAGACCAACGGCAAATCATTTGTAAAGATTGTGAATAGTAGCGGCCCAAGGCAGCTCCCTTTCGGTATTCCAGACTGTACATGTTTAGTATCAGAGAGACTACCATTAAAGAAAACTCTCTGTGATCTACTGAACAAATAACTCTTTATCCATGTCACAGCAGAGGATGAGAAACCATAGCAAGAAAGTTTCTCTAACAGCAATCCGTGATCAATAATATTAAAGGCCGCACTGAAATGTAGTAAAACTGACCCCACAAGTGTCAATATCCATTAAACAGTCATCTTTTATCTGCGTCAGTGCTGTACATGTTGAATACCCATCCCTGTAGGCATGCTGAAAGTCTGTATTCAATTCATTTTCAGCGAAATAGCTCTGTATTTGATTAAAGACAATTTTCTCCATGAGTTTTGCCAGAACTGGTAGAATGCTTATATATCTAGATCTGGCTCACAAACTGACTGAATACAGTGAGAGCAGCGAGATTTGAGTGAGGGACGGCGAATTTGGCCGCGCCACACATTTCTCAGACGGAAAAGGCTGAAATGGCTGCTGGCTCACAAACTGACTGAATACAGTGAGAGCAGCGAGATTTGAGTGAGGGACGGCGAATTTGGCCGCGCCACACATTTCTGAGATCTGGCTCACAAACTGACTGAATACAGTGAGAGCAGCGAGATTTGAGTGAGGGACGGCGAATTTGGCCGCGCCACACATTTCTGAGATCTGGCTCACAAACTGACTGAATACAGTGAGAGCAGCGAGATTTGAGTGAGGGACGGCGAATTTGGCCGCGCCACACATTTCTCAGACGGAAAAGGCTGAAATGGCTGCTGGCTCACAAACTGACTGAATACAGTGAGAGCAGCGAGATTTGAGTGAGGGACGGCGAATTTGGCCGCGCCACACATTTCTGAGATCTGGCTCACAAACTGACTGAATACAGTGAGAGCAGCGAGATTTGAGTGAGGGACGGCGAATTTGGCCGCGCCACACATTTCTGAGATCTGGCTCACAAACTGACTGAATACAGTGAGAGCAGTGAGATTTGAGTGAGGGACGGCGAATTTGGCCGCGCCACACATTTCTCAGACCGAAAAGGCTGAAATGGCTGCTGGCTCACAAACTGACTGAATACAGTGAGAGCAGCGAGATTTGAGTGAGGGACGGCGAATTTGGCCGCGCCACACATTTCTCAGACGGAAAAGGCTGAAATGGCTGCTGGCTCACAAACTGACTGAATACAGTGAGAGCAGCGAGATTTGAGTGAGGGACGGCGAATTTGGCCGCGCCACACATTTCTCAGACGGAAAAGGCTGAAATGGCTGCTGGCTCACAAACTGACTGAATACAGTGAGAGCAGCGAGATTTGAGTGAGGGACGGCGAATTTGGCCGCGCCACACATTTCTAAGACCGAAAAGGCTGAAATGGCTGCTGGCTCACAAACTGACTGAATACAGTGAGAGCAGCGAGATTTGAGTGAGGGACGGCGAATTTGGCCGCGCCACACATTTCTCAGACGGAAAAGGCTGAAATGGCTGCTGGCTCACAAACTGACTGAATACAGTGAGAGCAGCGAGATTTGAGTGAGGGACGGCGAATTTGGCCGCGCCACACATTTCTGAGATCTGGCTCACAAACTGACTGAATACAGTGAGAGCAGCGAGATTTGAGTGAGGGACGGCGAAATTGGCCGCGCCACACATTTCTGAGACCGGCAAGGCCCGAAAAGGCTGAAATGGCTGCTGGCTCACAAACTGACTGAATACAGTGAGAGCAGCGAGATTTGAGTGAGGTACGGCGAAATTGGCCGCGCCACACATTTCTGAGACCGGCAAGGCCCGAAAAGGCTGAAATGGCTGCTGGCTCACAAACTGACTGAATACAGTGAGAGCAGCGAGATTTGAGTGAGGGACGGCAAAATTGGCCGCGCCACACATCTCTTTAGTTCAAAGTTATTTACTTCTGTAAAAACCGTGTTAGTTGCTGCACTACGCAGGTTTTCAAACAGGTGGTCCAAAGTACATACATGTGCCTGTACTTGTTAATGTAATGTTAATGTAACAGTTTTAACATTGCTTGTTATATGTAGCATTGTATGAAGAGTTTATAAGCTATTCATGACATTTATGAAGATTTTGTTTTTACAGTTGCTGCACTAGGTTTTCAACCCAATGGCCCAAAATACACACTGTGCCTTTGTACTTGGAAATGTAATAATTTGACATTTTAACAATTTAAGAGTTACTTGAAAAGTTTATAATCTATTTGTGACATTTATGTAATTTTGTTGTTAAAGTTGCTGCCCTACTGCCCTATGCAGTACAGTGCCTTTGCAATCCCTACTGTTTAATGAACTGTTCTATGCACTTTGAATATGGCGTATACATTTTTTGAGTTAGTATTACTCATTGTAATTAAGGCAATCAGTTCCCACAATTTTTTTAAGTTTTGATGTAAATGATTTTAAGTATAAGTAAGTCAATGTTTTTGAGTTATGAGTAATTAAAAATATTTTAAAAGAGACTAATGAATATTGAGTTTATTGAACATGAAATATTTAAAATTGTTCAGTTCTGTTAACTTATTGCAATGAGAGAGATGAATGAATATTCTAAGCATAGGTATCATTACACTGGGGACGCTGGGGACAGTCCCCACAACTTTTTGAAATGGCCGATTTTGTCCCCATCACTTTTTAAAAGCATAATTTGTTAAAAATGTGCTGAAAAATAGCTTGCACTAAGAAATGTTAACTAACAAATGAGAACGCTTTTATTTGCACAATAAGAAAACATACAATGCAATGTAAATATAGAAGAAACAAATGCGCATTGTCCAAAAAAAGTAACAGAAGCTAAAACAAAAGAAATCCCCCCTAGCCCACTGATTCTAAAATGACCCAAAAACGCACATGCGCCGATCAGTAACTTTAACAAATTCTTGACTTGTGTTGCAGCTGAGGATGTGATGCAGATGGATGACTGTACTTGTGCGGTCGACGTTGTTGTGCGTTTTTTTTTTTTGCGTATTTTTGTATTGTCGACTCTGTAGCAGCCTAGGCTCTGCCCCTTTGATGCACCGTTATGCAATTTTTTTCTCGCCATAATTATCTACTCTGACCTCATACCGATCCCCCCATTACATTGCCTAAAATCGCAGAAGACTGTTTAAAAAATGTTTTTTCATCTGAGCCCTTATGTCCCCACCACTTTTCAACACAAAGTGACGCCCTTGATTCTAAGTTGCATTAACTGAAAATATTTGAGTTGACTTAATCAGTAATTTAATTTAACTATAATTAAAAGGTACATGTAAAACTAACTCCAAATATTTAAGCTCTGAAAACATATGACCTGGAGGAACACAGATAAGCACCTTTCACACATGCAGCCTGTTCCGTAAATGTAACGGCACGCCGTCATGTGTGAACAGAAACCGGTGTGGAAATGCCAGTAAATCTGTTCTGCCAATTTCCCTGCTCAAGACGTTGTAACGTTACTGGTAAAGTTCCGTGTTGACCGTATGTCTGAACGATGCTGTAACATTAACAGCACAAGCCCAAGCCCTTGTATTTTTTCGTCATTTTATTTTATTTTCAGAAACAGAAATTAAAAAAATGCACATATTGGATCATAAATTAGACCTACTCGTGTGTGATCAATCAACAGGCTATTATTATAACGAGTCAGATTTTTCTGGTCCATGATGATAATTGGGATTTATGTCCAAACCAGGTTAAACGGGTGTGTTGACATCCAGTTATGGCTAATTGTGGGAGTGGGCATTACGTGCAGATTCTTGTGTGCAGATTTATAAAACAGAATAATGCGTGAACAGTATGTAAGCAGTATTTTATAAATTTGAAGAAAATACTTAGCTTATGTATGTTTCCAGTTGTGTGCAAACAGATTTTTAGTCTTGAATCTACACAGTTTTGTACATCTGGCTCATGGGGCATGTGAGGTTCACACATTCCCACAACCTGGTTATAATGAGACCTGGTTATTATCCCGGGTTAGGGTTAGGGATATTGTGTAAACCTTTTTACTTGTGCCACAATTAACATCCTGCTGTAGAAAAAAGGATAGGATGAAAATTAACTCAGAGCTTTGGCAGCACTCAGGAATAGGAAGGTAAAGTTGTTCAGACGGGACGAGGGATTAGTAAAATGGTCTTTGAACATATTTTCTATCAGAAATTAAGTTTACTATTATTATTACTGAATTGAAGCGCATCCCATGATTTAGAGAAAAGGCAAATTTAGTCCTTTATAAATGGTTTATCTACAATTTCTGACCAGGAAAATGACAAAATACCTTCTATTTCCGTTTCTCATTTGTAGATTTTGAAGTGCAAATCAAATCACCATTCATTTTTAATTAACTCCTGTTGCTAAAAAGAAAATAACCCTAACCAAAAAATAACCTTAACCCTAACCCTCGGATGAGGTGGGGGCAGTCACAAGGCCGGTGGCTATGGGCAGGGGTGGGCTCAGCCCACCCAAACATGCGTCTTGCCCACCCAATCAAAAGTTAAGAAGAATTTTTTTTTTCAGCCAATGGAAAAATAGCACAGAAAATACCAGTACCATTTCTAACTTCTGATTGGGTGGGCAGCCTACAGCCCGCCGCCAAAGTCGCCCACTGCCCCCCCCCCCCCCCTTCTCGTTGTGTTCAGGCACAAACACACAGAGCTCTGAAGCAGACCTGTCCGCTGCACAGAGTGTGGCGTATTCACACCAAATCAGGCGTGGCGGTTAGGGCTAGTACCTGAATGGCAGATAGGTTTGCAAGTGCTTGGATAAATTCTGTTTTATTTACAGCGGACTGACAATTCCATAAGCCAAAGGAAAAAGCGCAGGAAGTAGCTGAGGCTTTTCTGAGAGAGTAGTGGTTCTCAGGATTGCGCTGTCTTTTATGACTGATGCGTTTTTTTCGGTTGCCGTGGATGACAGGGATATATTGATAGCACATGGTAAGTGCGAAGGGAGGCCAAGAGAGTAAAATAAGAGTAGCTTGTCTATGTCCTTGCTCAGTGGACTTGCACAGGTAGACTCGGAGGTCTTTACTCAATTAGGGCTGACTCGCACAGGTAGACTCGGAGGTCTTTACCCAATTAGGGCTGACTTGCACAGGTAGACTCGGAGGTCTTTACCCAATTAGGGCTGACTCGCACAGGTAGACTAGGAGGTCTTTACCCAATTAGGTCTTCATACAAGAAGGGCTGTCATACAAAGGCTGACGCTTCCGCTGACGCTACAGCGCAGCTTACTTGTTTAAATATCAGGAAATGCCACAGCTGTGCCCATTCACAGCTCGTTAGCAGGTTGAACCCGCCCCTTTCAGATTTCCACAACAAAGCAACAGATAGAGGGCGTGACCCGCGTCAGCTGACCCACCTATCGAAACTCAGAGAGTGAAACCAGGAAGTGCTCAGCCACAACAAAGCCTGACAACAGCCTAAGTCCAAATCTAACCCAGAAACAAAGATTCTAAACTCTTACTGACCGACTGCTGTTTCCTATGTCCTAGATCCGAGCTTGTTCTGAATTATTTAAGTAATGATTGAAATTGCTTAAAAATACACAATTGCTCTGCAATAATAATAATAATAATTACAATTTCATTGTGGCAGAAGTGTATTGTAGTGTAATAAGGAGAACTGGACAAAGATAAAGTGACTTGAGTTGACTGCTGTTTATTGCATGGTATTTTTATAAAAAAAAAATGCAACAGTTGGTCAGTAAATTGCTTACAGTGACACAAGTCACATTAAACATGAAGCAACTTCAACCTGGCCGGCAGTCTGGAGGGATTTCATCAAAACAGAGTGTTAGATGAGCAGTTATTTCATTATAACTTTTGTCGTATTTCGATATGAATAGAAATGTTTGAAATGAGAAGCACCATCTGGGACAGAGTCACAGCACTCGAGTAACATTTTAAATTTGCACTGAGAAACATTGAGCTTAGAAACAGATAAAACACATCAGCAGGAAGCAGAACTACAGCAGAACACAACACAGCAAAAGTAACCAAAACTTTCCTGCTGTACAGTTACCATCCATTATCCAATCAATGCTGCAATATCAAAGGTTCAAGTTAAAAGCAGAGATGGAAAGTAACAAAGTACTACTCAACTACTACTACTACTAGTAGATACTAGTACTACTACTAGTATCTACTCAAGTACAATTTTGAAGAACTAGTGCTGTACTTGATTATTTCCATTTCGTAAGACTTTATACTTTTCCTCCACTACATTTCAGAGGCAAATATTGACCTTCACCCTCAACCGGGCAAGGAAAAACTCCACAAAAAAAAACCTTTATCAGGAAAAAAAAATGGAGGAAACCTTGGGAAGGAACCGAAGGAGGGATCAGGGTGGTCAGGTGTGCAATAGGAGCTGAGTGGGCAACATGAACAATGTAACAGGTGAATCAAATGGGGCAAAAACAAAGTACACAAAAGGGGGCAAAGATGGGACTGCAGCAAATGCACAGTGAAGGAGGATAACAATCATCGTCCTTCACAGTGGCGTGCAGTGTCAAAGCATGTATATGTTCACGAATGCGTACGGCGGTTGTTGCTTTGCGGAAATTTCCTGCAATCACACACAGTCATCATACAGCCGTAACACACATCTGGTTGGATGGATGGACCGATGTTAGTCAGGTGTCTCGCCTCAGACCCGCTTGCTGTGGGCGTCCCTGTCAGTAGTCAGACTACAGACAATACAGCTCTGAGGGTCCTCAACACACACAAGCCTCTACACCACGTCAAGGTCTCGGTCCACGTAGAGGGGAACAACGAACGATGAACTATATACAATAAAAACGTCCAGGACCACCCAGCGGTGGCTCAGTGTCCCTATTGGGCATCTCGCTCCAAAGCAGCCTTCATCTCTGCCAGCCACTGTTCAACAGTCTTCCCACCAGCAGCAGCGGAGCAGAAGGAGACGTGGTTGAACATGCTGTGTCCAGTCTCCTTCCACTTGGGCTGCCCACACTTCTTGCAGAGATACTGGCCAGTTTGCTTCCGGGGCCTGGAGGAGGGCACATACCAAGGAGCAGAAGCTAGAGGTCTTCATGGGTCTACCCGGACCCTAGGATCCGAGACCCGACCCGGGACCCGTACGGGTTCGGGTCCACGTTTTATTATCGTCAATCGGGTCCCATTCTATTTCCGCGGGTCCCGGGTCTGTTTATCATTATGTGTAATACCCGAGTAGATCCGAGAAGACCGGTGATCAGCGCTGTGTAACTTGGGTGATGATTAGGCTGACCTAGGATCAGATTACAAGAGCGAAACTAAGGTGAAAAAAACGTTGAGCAGCGCCAGCGAGTTGGAGCGGAGGAAAGGCGCAAGATGGATACCTTCTTCACTGAGGTGAAAAATTAGCTAAAAACTATTGTTTTAATCATCCATTTAACATGCAATTTAATTTCCTTGTCACTTAGCCTATTGTAGGCTACGTAGCCAAGTAGCTGCTAGATTCTACTATGGTCTCACTGTCATCTACTGGACAAACTGTAGAACTTGGCAAGTCGGAAACTTGGCTGTTATTTTGATCTCCTTTTATTAGGCTATCATATGTTGTAACCGACATGATAAACGTTTTTAGCAGTAGAACGGCATTTAGCAATTTTAATTACCGGGTTTGTCGGGTCCATAAAATGGACGGGTCTCGGGTCTCTCTCCTCTCGGACATGCACCGGGTCGGGTCTGTAATATCTCGGGCAAAAACGGGTCGGTATATATATATTTTTAAAAATGATCGGGTCCAATCGGATCTCGGAACGAATTTCCCGGGTCCATTAGGGTTCGGGTCTATCATTTTGGACCCGTGAAGACCTCTAGCAGAAGCCTCCCTGGCCTTCTTCCTCCTGTCCTCCTGAGGAGGAGGAGGAGGAGGCTGCAGGGGCAGCTGGTCGGGGCCGGGAGGTTGCAGGGTGTACAGGTAAGGGGCAGGGACGGTGTGGGGCTGGGGAGGTGAAGGCCTGGCACAGTGTGCAGTTGCTGAGAAGTGTGGGGCTGGTGGGGCTGTGTGGCTGGCAGATGGGGCCTTGGAGCGGGCCATCCTCGCTGGGTGGCCTGGCATGACTGGTCCTCCGGCGTCAGGAACACAAAGGAGGGCGCACTCCCCTCCTGCTGCAGGTGGAGGGGCTTGGCCTGGAAGAGAGGCTGAGCGGCAGTGGTCGGAGCAGGTGCGGGCACAACATCCTGCTCCAGAACAGCTACCTCTCTCCTCTGCTGATGCTTGGAGTACCTGAAACACATAACACACACACACACACACACACACACACACACACACATAATGTCATTCAGGCTAGTGTCACCTGTAACCTTAACACCTGAAATGCTCCACTAACGACAATATCAATATATAATGAATAATATTGTGGTAATGTCTCACCACCGGGACAGGGTCCTCATGTTCCTGTCCTGAATGACAAACAAACAGAACAGGTTAAAATGGCAGAAATGAAATACGAAATACAGTATAAGAAGCATTACATAGTCATTACATACTGCTCAACACTGTCCTTCCCCGCAGCGACAGTGTTCTTCCCCTTGGTGGACTTGAACCGCCCCTGCGGTATCCGCTTCCGGTGATGCTCAGGGTAGACGACACGCTGCTTGTCGTAGGCTGGCAGTGCCTGCCAGAGCGCTACCAGCTTGTCTACCCTGGCGTCAGAGAGCCCCTTGAGCTTCCTCACCCCCACCAAGGCCTTGGCCAGTCTGCGGACATGCTGGTAACCAGGCTGGCCGTCAGGACCTTGGCATTCCACCTGAGCACAGAGACAGAGGAAGAAATGAGTTTAGTAACAATTTGATGTGTTTTGGAGGATATTATCTTATATATACAATCACACACTCAGGAGGACAGGAGGAAGAAGGCCAGGGAGGCTTCTGCTAGAGGTCTTCACGGGTCCAAAATGATAGACCCGAACCCTAATGGACCCGGGAAAGTCGTTCCGAGATCCGATTGGACCCGATCATTTTTAAAAATATATATATACCGACCCGTTTTTGCCCGAGATATTACAGACCCGACCTGGTGCATGTCCGAGAGGAGAGATATCTGCTTTACCTCAGAGTCTGAGGAGGAGTCAGCGGGGGGAGTTCTGCTCAGGGGCCTCGGGAGTGGTGTGGTCGTCAGGGGCGGTTGAGGGGGTTGGGGTGTCTGGGGGCGCGGGGGTGTCAGCTGGCCCTGACTGGACTGCGGCTTGGTTGGAGGACGAGGGGATGGGCTGGTCCAAGAGGGGGTTGAAGAAGGCGGGGTCCACATCTTCAGCCTCAAGGAAGCCCTCATCCTCCTCCTCACGAGACCCTCGACAGCAGGAGTCTCGTCAGGGATGTCAGGGTCCAGACTGACATCCTGAAGCACTCTGCCAGTCTGTGAGTACAGGTACTCAACACCAATGAGCTCTCCTGGAATATGGTACATGAATATCTTTCCAACACTAAATGTTTAACACATTAAATGTAAATAACACATTAAACATACCCGTGTACTCAGCAGGCTTGGTGAAATCCTTAACCAGATCCAAGCCATGCACCCGTTGACTGGACTGGTTAAGGGAGTGCTTCAGGACCCTGCTGTAGCTGAGCAGAGGCTGCTCCACTGCAGGTGTTGCTCCTCCTGGTGTAGCTGCTGCTGCGCGGTCCTCATTCCACCTCACCAGTCCATCCACCAGGAAGGCCTGGAAGTGCGAGCCAGAGGCCCGCGTGCCTAAACAAGATGAGAGAAATTAAAGGTCCCATATTATGCTCTTTTTAGCTGTTTAAAACATTTCTCAGTGGTCTTTAAAATAAGGTTATGAATTCTGTTATGAATTCTGTTGCAAAAAAACACCCAAATCCAGGCTCTATGGGGCCTCTCCATCCTCTCAGTTTCTCCCCTCATTAACTATGCGCTGTTCTGAGTGGGCGGGGATGCTCTGATAATCAGGCGCTGCTCTGATTGGCCGCCTGATCGGCTGGGTGAGGGGGGGGGGGGGGGGGTGCAGACCGGTGCAGACGCGGAAAAACTCCAAGACCAACATGGCAGCTGCTTGTAGAAGAAAACTCCGTGACACAACATGTAAAACCTACAGTTTTGAGGCGGAATCTGTCAACCGAACAAGAGGAGGAAGCTGCCGAAGTTTTACAGACACGGTTACAGCAGGATGTCTCTGACTGGTAGGTTGAAATTTCACTGTTTTCCTACTTTCTCACCGTGTGTGTGTATGTGGTTGCGTCGGCTAACGTTATGTGGTCTTTCTGGATAGCCATAGCGGACAAATTTGTATCCCATAAAAACGATATCTGACGTTACCTGCCGGAGTGTCTCGCACTGTAACTATACCGTATGGTTTGTTTGAGTCGTTTTTAGCCTGACGTTCACCGGTGCCGGTGGTTTGAGGCTGTCTAGTAAGCTCGTCAACACAGTAGGTGTCGGTAGCTTTTAGCTGGCTACTTGGATGCTGCTGTAATGTTGTTCCATGAAGTGTCTTCCAATTGCCGTTGTACTGGCTAGCGATAGGAAACAAATCCACACCAGACATTATGTAGTTATTATGTTCAAATACATCAAATTGATGTGAAGACGCAAAAGAACTCATCTGCAGTGGATACAAATATTGTCACGACACCGGCAAACATATGGTTATGTCCCATGCTATCTACCATTTGGACATATGACTGTCGTAATTTATGCCAGTGTTACTCAGCTACAGCTCAACAGTTTTAGAACTATAGCTGTCAAAAACTACATCTCATGGAGGCCTGCTGGTCATTCCCCCTGTACATAACATCTTACCTCTTTTAGAGTTGACACCTTTGTTTGTCCTGTACATTAGGTTGTACAGTACTCACATCTACTCTAAATTGTCTGTGCTAATAAACATATAATATAGATAAACGTAATCGTCAGTGTAACGTTCCTATAAAGCTTGCAAAATTCAGTAACAGTTACCCTTTCTCATTCCTTAGGTTACCAGAAGAATGAAGCAGCTTCAGGATCCACCTACATGCATGTTGATCATCCTGGTCTGGAGCCTGTATGTTTGAATGTGTTCTCACTACAGAATGCAATGAACATTTATAAAGCAGACTACGGGACCTTACAGCTTAGAGGTAGAGAGCAGTAAGTTTCTTTTATGCATTCTGTGCATGAATTGATTTGAACATGTGACTTTGGATAATACTTTACATGACAATAAATTTGAGTAAAATAACTGTGTGTTGTTATACTTTATTACATATCCATGTAGAAAAAACTTTAGCACACCTAAAAGTCTTTTAGTGACAGGGGCATAGGACAAAAGTTACTGAAAAAGTAATATAATCCAACAGACTGTCTACACTTGCATGGTGCTTTATTACATTTCAGTCATTGAAATGTAGTAAAGCACCATGTAAGTATAGACACTGTGTGTGGGATTATATACGTTTTTCCCTTTACACACCCATGTAAATTAAATGTGAAACCAATAAGTAACCACAACACTGACTGTTCATACAGAATAAAATTATTTTATTTTAGAAAAGGCATAAAAAAGGCACATGTAGAAACATAACATATTGCTTATAGAGGACCATACTGGGCTGCTTATGTTACAAAATCTACATCTGAGTGTACACAGGGTGTATCAATCACAATAATGATTTATAATTTGATGTTTTTAGTTATCTTATGTATTCGTGGAAAACACCCAACTACAACCTGACCTCATGCCAGATAACCAAAACAACAATAGAAGAGACTAAGTATTCAAATGAAATATATTGACAGTATGTGTACCCTCTTCTCACTGTCTAGCCTACAGATCCTTTGTCAGCTAGTGCTGGGGCTTTCTAGGTCTCAGGGTCAGAGTATTGATACCAGTGTGTGTGGTGCTGTGCAAATGCTGTGAGCTCCATGATGCTGCCAGCTGTGTCGGGTTCAGACTGCCTCTTGATTGAACCGAGACACGTGGCTGCAATGACGTCCACCTCGGCTGGCCTGTCAGACTGGGCGCACAGGTCTTCTGGGATGGGGATCTTCAAAACCTGGCTCACATGAGGTGCAGGGTCCTGGAAGACTTGATCAAAGATGAGGTCCATCAACTCATCGACGTAATCTGTGGAGTAACAGAAACACAGAAGTCATCAATTGTTCCATTACAAAAGAATATACATTGCATAGTGTGGCCTGACACTGGCGAGTAGCAAAATGTGCAATTTTGAGTCATAAATTATTTTATACTATAGTTTATACTTTGTTATAACATTTGTATATTTATTTAATGACTGATGTCTGAGATGTGCTGGCCCCATAGCAGGGAATGGCAATGTTTAATGCAACCAATTATCTCAAATATTGTTTAGGATATTGCATCATGAGTAATACCTACACCTTACAATATACTGCAATCCAGTAACATGACCACAAACTACAGCCTCAATAATTACCATGTAGTTGATTCTAGACACAGTCTCAAGTAAAATAGGACATTACAATCTCGAGAAAGGTAGCATTTGTTGTAGTCTCTTGTTCAGGTTTTCTAGTTATTTTTTGCCACAACCCCAGCTGATTACAAGACTAGAGTTACCAGACTAGGTGCAAAGACAGAACGTGAAATATTACATGTCATCGGCCAGTAACTCCCTTCCATTCATTTGGCGTTAGAAGTGAAATGTTTGCGGTGACCAGAGTCCCCGATAAACAAAGTACTGTTCGAGTTTTGCCACGTTAGGTGCGGCTGTCTAGAAAGGAGATGTGTCCGCAAAGTGAGCCAGAGGAGCTAACCTTAGCTAACGCTAACGCTAACGCTAGATTAGCACGCCGCTAACGGCAGTAACTCCTAGCCTGGATCATAGTAGCTTTGTCCTTTCAGGACCTGGTTAACTAGACGATTGCTAACTGTCGTTGTCGTTGTGGCCAACAGGCTTTCTCGTATTCACAGGCCCGCATCAAACTCCGTCCCATCGGGACTGGAGCTAAATCGCTACCCGATGCTAATCGGACTGAAACACCATAAACTACCGTATTCATTTCTCATTCTCAAGCTACGTTAGCGGACACATCTCTCCACACAAGGCAGCTGATTTAGCAACAAAGCACCATAGACTGTGTTAAAAAACAAACATGAAAACAATGTCGCAAACAAGCAAATGGAACATAAATTTACACACGTTAGCAAACCTCGACATGTTCTCAAGCCCAGCTGACTGCACCCAACTGTAAATATCATCACAAAGTGGCGACACTTACCGATTGCTTTGCAACATTTGCTGTTGGGCCACATCCAGTTGGGATAAATCCATCTTCCATCTTCCAGGAGCAGTGTTGATGTAAATCCTGCTTTGTATTGACACTCGTTTACGAAGCGGTCCGAGGTAAAGCGGTTAGCACAAACACGCAAATT
Organism: Centroberyx affinis; assembly: GCF_046629955.1. NCBI lineage: Eukaryota > Metazoa > Chordata > Actinopteri > Beryciformes > Berycidae > Centroberyx > Centroberyx affinis. The sequence goes on from NW_027279644.1 coordinate 120,825, forward strand.
TGGACTAAGTTTACTGTAGTCAGAACGTTATTGTAAAAAAAATATCTTTTTATCTTCCGATGCTGAGAGGCAGTGTAGAGCTCTGTGTTCACCCTTGAAGCCAACAACGGAACATTTAGCATGTTTTGCTCTTGCTTTTGACATCTGCTAAGCTGTAGCAGCGAAGGAAAACAATGGCGGCCAACAGCCCACAGAGAGCAGAGAGGAGTGGGAGTGGTTATCCACCATGGAGGTCGGCGTATGCAAATTGCTCCCCTTGGGACGTCACAAGGGGAGCCAAATCAAAACGGCTCGTTTTCTGGCATGTGTTCCCAGGGAGGAGGCTAGGGCAACAATGCAGAGGCATTCACTTCTCACATTCTGGGGGTTGTTAGGTTGAGGGATGACTAAAGTATATGTGTATGGGCAAGGAAAAACGTGTTTTTCATAATATGGGACCTTTAATAATCTGAATCTGCAAAGTAACTAGTAACTTAAGTTATCAAATAAAGGTAGTGGAGTAAAAAGTACAATATTTCCCTCTGAAATGTAGTGGAGTAGAAGTACAAAGTAGCATAAAATGGAAATACTCAAGTAAAGTACAAGTACCTCTAAATTGTACTTAAGTACAGTATTTGAGTAAATGTACTTAGTTACTTTCCACCTCTGTCTCTACCTCAAATATGGCTATTAAGTCATCAAAATCCGCTGTTTACAGTTTTGATGAGGTAACTACAAGCCTGACTGTAATGGAACAAGATGAGATACTTGCACTGTATTGATCCCTGTGGGGAAATTCAGGACAACAGATCTCTCCTTCGAGCCGGACTCGAACCAGCGACCTCAGGATTTCAGTACCGAGCCTCTACAGTCCTCCGCTCTACCATCTCCGCGAAAGCTGAAAAGTTAAAAGTTGCGTTACCTTCTCCCACCTTACCTGACACTAACGGGACCAGACTCATCGGTCAACGATTTGATTGGATGGGATGAAGACGGGGAGAAGGGCGGGCAGAAAGTCAGAATGCGTCATTTGATTGGCTTTTGAAAGATGGACTTCGCCATGGGATTGGATGATTTGTACAGACTAGCGGCTGTCGGGTCCCGCGAACCGCGATCGAAGGGAGCAAACACATTTTTATAACACTGTCCTCAGAAACCAAAATGACACCCATGTGTGAATTTGTGGCACTTTAATGCCACTAATTTTAACAATTCACATTATTCCTCTGCCCCAGGACAATTCAGTTCAGTTTATTTGTTTATTTGTAAGGGACAAGTACAGAGAAACACTGACAGTTGCAGAAGCAGTGTCCGATGTGCTGTACACATGTATATAACCAAAGCTAATTTCCAACACCAGTCCCTTGATAGGCATTGATGGGTCAAGCAATCATTAAAATTACATGTTGCAGTTTAAAATCAGTGCATATATTAATAAAGCAACATAGCATTGATACTTCAAGCAATCAAGTGCATATAGTAATAAAACAGGAGCAGCAACCATCCATGACAACACACAAACAAACATACAAACAGACAAATAAAACAAGACAAAACAAATCACAAAACATTTTTAGCATGAACTCAAATACACAAATAATGACTAGTTGGTGTCATGGTTACAGTTCTGGCCGAGTCTCAACCAGGACTTGACTGTTGTAGAAAACGTTTTAAAATCCGGAATCTGCTTTGAACTGGCAGATAGGAAGTTCCAGAGGGTTTTGCCTTTAATTGAGAATGCAGTTTGTGCAAAGGAAGTCTCACAGTGTCTAACTCTACAGTTTCCTTCTGAATGTATTTCGGGTGTTAACGGCAGTATAGTGAAGTCTAGTTATGAAAGTGTTGAAGGTGGGTGGAGCTAGATGGTGAAGACACTTAAATGTAAAGTGTGAGGTTGGAGCAACTAGTGTCAGAACTGAGAAAATTATACTTTTTAAAATATTGCAATGATGAAATCTCAGTGGTTTCTTGGCCAGAACTTTGATAGCTTGGTGATAAAGGGATGTTAGTGGTTTAATGGTGGAGGCCTTGCCTGAGAGAAAACCCTTGAATCAGTGATGTGACTGGGATGTAACATCAGCAGCTGCTCCACTGACAGTGAATGGGGCGCTGAGCTGAGTTTTCACACCAAAATGAAGTTTATAGGCCTGTATTCCACTCCAGCATCGCTAACAGGAATAAACCTGAATGTGAAGCTGAATGTGAAACGTATGGGTCAACAAATATTTAGCCTACTTTAAAAAATGCACATGTTCTTCCTGTGCTGCAGGACAGTTCAGTTAATACTTGTGAACTTGCATCAGTCTTTCTTAAAGCTACAAATCAGAGAGAAAAGCCTTAAATCTGTGAGGTGACTGGGATGTAAAATGAAGAGCGGCTCCACTGACAGTGAACGGGATGCTGACTTTGTGGAACCAGAACATTTTTGTGTGAGTTGTCGCACCCAAATGAGGTTTAAATCCTGATTTATAACCTCCCTGTCTGCAATGCTGGGATATGAATTTGAATATATGAGTTTTGGCAACTCAACTCCTTTCATCATCTTCTTGCAGCATCTTATGGCTCCACAAAGTCACTGCTGCACCATTCTTTTTTTTTTGTTTCAATCTTCATTGAAACAATCATTCAGCATAGTAGTATACAAACAAACAATATGAATTTAAATAAACAAATAAAAGTAATAATAATAATTATTTACCCCCCCCCCCCAAAAAAACCAAACAACTTGGGATAAATAAACTTCATTAATATAAAATTATGATAAAAAATAAATACTTAAAGAGTTCACCATACAGTTTGACAATTTTATTACTTTTTTTTTTAGTGTTTATAAGTTTGTGAGTCTTAATATATGCATTAAATTCACATAAAAATCTAGTGAAACTGGGGGTAACTTTTGTTATATTGCATTTATGGATGTGAAATTTACCATATGGAATCAATAAGTTTACAATGAATTCAATTCAATATTTATCCTGTTCAAACTTCTGCCCCATTCATTGTCAATGGATTTGACATCACAATCACATCAGTAATTCAAAGGTTTTCTCTCTGATTTCTGGGTTTTGATGAGAGCAAATTCACAGCTGATCTGTGTCACGGGAAAAACTGCTGTGACTAGAATTTATAACCTCCTCCTCTCCTCTCCTCTCCTTGTCTTCTCTCCTCTCCTCTCCTGGTCTCCTCTCCTACTCTCCTCTCCTCTCCTCTCCTCTCCTCTCCTTGTCTCCTCTCCTCCTCTCCTCTCCTCTCCTTGTCTCCTTGTCTCCTTGTCTCTTCTCCTCTCCTCTCCTCTCCTTGTCTCCTCTCCTACTCTCCTCTCCTCTCCCCTCTCCTCTTCTCCTCTCCTCTCCTTGTCTCCTCTCCTCTCCTCTCCTCTCCTCGTCTCCTCTCCTCTCTGCTCATCCTCTCCTCCCCTTGTCTTCTCTCCTCTCTTCCTCTCCTCTCCTCTCTTCCTCTCCTCTCTTCTCTCCTCTCCTCCCCTCTCTCCGCTCCTCCTCTCCTCTCCTCCTCTCCTTGTCTCCTCTCCTTGTCTCCTCTCCTCTCCTATCCTTGTCTCCTCTCCTCTCCTCTCCTCTCCTCTCCTCTCCTCTCTCCTCTCCTCCTCGCCTCTCCTTGTCTCCTCTCCTCCTCTCCTCTCCTCCTCTCCTCTCCTTGTCTCCTCTCCTCTCCTCCTCTCCTCTCCTCCTCTCCCCTCTCCTCTCATCTTCTCCTCTCCTCTCTCCTCTCCTTTCCTCTCCTTTCCTCTCCTCTCCTCTCCTCCTCTCCTCTCCTCTCCTTTCCTCTCCTCCTCTCCTCCTCTCCTCCTCTCCTCTCCTCCTCTCCTTGTCTCCTCTCCTCCTCTCCCCTCTCCTCTCATCTTCTCCTCTCCTCTCTCCTCTCCTCTCCTTGTCTCCTCTCCTCTCCTCTCCTCTCATTGTCTCCTCTCCTTGTCTCCTCTCCTCCTCTCCCCTCTCCTCTCATCTTCTCCTCTCTCCTCCTCTCCTTGTCTCCTCTCTCCTCTCCTTGTCTCCTCTCTCCTCTCATCTCCTCTCCTCCTCTCCTTGTCTCCTCTCTCCTCTCCTTGTCTCCTCTCTCCTCTCCTTGTCTCCTCCTCTCCTCTCCTCCTCTCCTTGTCTCCTCTCTCCTCTCCTCTCTTCCTCTCCTCTCCTCCCCTCTCTCCTCTCCCTGTCTCCTCTCCTCTCCTTGTCTCCTCCTCTCCTCTCCTTGTCTCCTCTCCTCTCTTCCTCTCATCTCCTCTCCTCCTCTCCTTGTCTCCTCTCTCCTTTCCTTGTCTCCTCCTCTCCTCTCCTTGTCTCCTCTCCTCTCTTCCTCTCATCTCCTCTCCTCCTCTCCTTGTCTCCTCTCTCCTCTCCTTGTCTCCTCTCCTCTCTTCCTCTCCTCTCCTTGTCTCCTCTCTCCTTTCCTTGTCTCCTCCTCTCCTCTCCTCTACTTGTCTCCTCTCCTCTCTTCCTCTCCTCTCCTCCCCTCTCTCCTCCTCTCCTCTCCTCTCCCCTCTCTCCGCTCCTCCTCTCCTCTCCTCTCATCCTCTCCTTGTCTCCTCTCTCCTCTCCTCTCCTCTCCTCTCCTCTCCTCTCCTTGTCTCCTCTCCTCCTCTCCTCTCCTCTCCTTGTCTCCTTGTCTCTTCTCCTCTCCTCTCCTCTCCTCTCCTTGTCTCCTCTCCTACTCTCCTCTCCTCTCCCCTCTCCTCTTCTCCTCTCCTCTCCTCTCCTTGTCTCCTCTCCTCTCCTCTCCTCGTCTCCTCTCCTCTCTGCTCCTCCTCTCCTCCCCTTGTCTTCTCTCCTCTCTTCCTCTCCTCTCCTCTCTTCCTCTCCTCTCCTCTCTCCTCTCCTCCCCTCTCTCCGCTCCTCCTCTCCTCTCCTCCTCTCCTTGTCTCCTCTCCTCTCCTATCCTTGTCTCCTCTCTTCTCCTCTCCTCTCCTCTCCTCTCCTCTCTCCTCTCCTCCTCGCCTCTCCTTGTCTCCTCTCCTCCTCTCCTCTCCTCCTCTCCTCTCCTTGTCTCCTCTCCTCTCCTTATCTCCTCTCCTCTCCTCCTCTCCTTGTCTCCTCTCCTCTCATCTTCTCCTCTCCTCTCTCCTCTCCTTTCCTCTCCTCTCCTCCTCTCCTCTCCTCTCCTCTCCTCTCCTTTCCTCTCCTCCTCTCCTCCTCTCCTCTCCTCCTCTCCTTGTCTCCTCTCCTCTCATCTTCTCCTCTCCTCTCTCCTCTCCTCTCCTTGTCTCCTCTCCTCTCCTCTCATTGTCTTCTCTCCTTGTCTCCTCTCCTCCTCTCCCCTCTCCTCTCATCTTCTCCTCTCTCCTCCTCTCCTTGTCTCCTCTCTCCTCTCCTCTCATCTCCTCTCCTCCTCTCCTTGTCTCCTCTCTCCTCTCCTTGTCTCCTCTCTCCTCTCCTTGTCTCCTCCTCTCCTCTCCTTGTCTCCTCTCCTCTCTTCCTCTCCTCTCCTCTCCTCCCCTCTCTCCGCTCCTCCTCTCCTCTCCTCCTCTCCTTGTCTCCTCTCTCCTCTCCTTGTCTCCTCTCCTCTCCTCTCCCTGTCTTCTCTCCTCTCCCTGTCTCCTCTCCTCTCCTCTCCTTGTCTCCTCACCTCTCCTCCCCTCTCTCCGCTCCCTGTCTCCTCTCCTCTCCTTGTCTCCTCCCCTCTCTCCGCTCCTCCTCTCCTCTCCTCTCCTCTCCTCTCCTCTCTCCACTCCTCTCTTCCTCTCCTCTCCTCTCCTCTCATCCTCTCCTTGTCTCCTCTCTCCTCTCCTCTCCTCTCCTCTCTTCCTCTCCTCTCCTCTCTCCGCTCCTCCTCTCCTCTCCTCTCCTCTCCTCTCCTCTCCTCCCTCCGCTCCTCCTCTCCTCCTCTCCTCTCCTCTCATCCTCTCCTTGTCTCCTCTCTCCTCTCCTCTCCTCTCTCCTCTCCTCTCCTCTCCTCTCCTCTCCTCTCCTTGTCTCCTCTCCTCCTCTCCTCTCCTCTCCTCTCCTCTCTCCGCTCCTCCTCTCCTCTCCTCTCCTCTCCTCCATGGTATATCATAGGCTAGCAGTGGGATTTCTTTAAAACGGGTGTCATTCCCCTTTAACCCTGCAGCCCGCGGTACCGTGTCCCTCCGCCAGAGGTCGCTCTGCTCCCACGGTGCGGAGATGCAGCGGCATGCAGCAGTTTAGTCCGGAGACACAAACAGAAGCAGCTCAGAGTGTGAAGTGGCTCAACGGGAACTCCCGCCGCTCCGCTCCGCTCCGTATATTTCCACTGATCCTCCGTTTTTGGGGGGATTCATCCACCCCCGTCCTGACAGCAGCTGATCATCCATCTCTCCGTCCATCTCTCCGTCCATCTCTCCGTCCATCTCTCCGTCCATCCGCCGGCGCGCCGCGTCCGCATCTGGCGCATTCGGGAAGGTCAAACGCGTCGTTTTTTGATCGGCGGACCTGTCAACTTTTTTTTTTATTTTCCATCCCGCGCAGCGTTTTCCCACCGGGACCGGGACCGCAGCGTCCAGCGGGTTTCTGGTGAGTCCGCCTGCCTGTTTTCATGTGAGGTGCGTCCCTCTTGGGGAGCGCGAGCCAGCGCCGCAATGCTCTGCGATGAAATGTGGAGATGACCAAACCTGTTGTCCGCCAGAAGGTTTTCATAAGGAACCGAGAGACAGAAATCCTCGAGAGGAGAGGATCGTGTTAAAGCTCAGGTTGCTTGTTTTACACAGAGAAGGAAGTCTGCGCCTAATGAAACATCACTATAATATTCCTGTGATATTCCTATAGGGACTTGTAGTGTGTGTGTGTGTGTGTGTGTGTGCCTTATCTGACTTCATGGTAATTGCTTTATCTGCCATGCTATTATCACTATAATATTCCATTTCTGTAAGGAGAACAGCGCTTCAGCCTTTTCAAACTTTATTAAATCCACCAGGCATTTCGGGACATGAAAATTTGGAAAAACATTCAACATAAACAGAGCGATGCAGTTTGAGTGTCTGGCAGCGAAATAATGAACACAACAACAAACATAATTGTGTGTAAGACCGTCTCCAGTTCAGTCTTCATGAATATGCAGTTTCAATTTCCTCGGTGCTTGATCCGCCTCGACCTTCCCCTCTCTCCGGTTCGAGGACTCACTCTGCATTCACGAGCCGCTCTGGGTGTTGCGTAACAGCCCGCAGCTCAGTGGAGAAAGGGGGGTCAGCCAGCGCAACCCGGACCAAACTGGGGTCCGGGGGACTCCCAGGGGTCCCCAAGAGGGCTCCAGGGGGGACGCCAGCGAAAATGAGGATTGATTTAATTTCAGTTGTTGTTGTTGTTGTTGTTGTTGTTCGCTTGAAGTCCGAATTTAGAGAGAATGTAGATTAGATTAGTAAACTTGAAAGTCTTCATTATTGAGGCAATTTGTTTTGCTGCCTAAAAAAACCACAACATTCAACATTCAACAGTTATATCACATCATGGGAGAAGGGGAATCACCTCTTAAAATAAATTGCATACTGTTGCCTACAAAAACAATAAAGTTTCAGGGTTTCAGTGCTTTGTTGTCTTCAGTCCTCAGGTGACTCACACACATCCAGATAAAGAACATGGTTCTGAGTACATAAAGTACATAAAGTGCGTACTAATGACTAGTAGAGTGACTTTTCTTATCAGAGAGTACACTGTTATGTACTTAGCGGCAGTAGAGACAAACTACAAAAACACTTTAACATGGCTTTATTCCAGTGTGTTAACCTATGGGAAAGTTTTCTAAGTACACAATATGACTGTATGAGGAAAATCTCTCTTATACATGATGGACTCAACAAGTACATTGTGTTTTAGGGAGATTTTCACAACAGCTCAACCAGTGAGTGATTTTCTCTTTTCAGGTTGTTTAATTTGATTATCAGAGGAGGCTGAGAGGCTGAAAACTATTTACTATTTCACAGGGAAAAAAAGCCTAAAAAATAGATGATAATGACTTTGTTTAGCAGAAATATATATTGTAGAAATCATGTTGTGACCCCCCCAAAATCATCTTGCGACCCCCTGGGGTGTCCCGACCCCCAGGTTGAGAACCAGCTGTCTGAAGTGGATCAATATGAGGGTCTTTAGCATGGAAATGTTTGTAAACCCCTGAGACTCCTTACTGGCTGAAAACAGTGGCAGCATTTGAATAATAATAATAATAATATAATAATTTTATTTGTATAGCACTTTTTAAAACACACAGTGCTTCACATATAAAACACACACATACAAATGCAAGTATACAAACATACCTACATACATACATACATATATATACATACAGACATTTGAAACGATATGAATGGTAAGAAAAGGAAAAGTCTAACACAGAACCTGTTGAATCACATCATGTTTTTAAGACTTGGACGAGGCTGGACCTGAGTCAGCGTTATTGCAGAGGCAGTGCCCCAGTTTACGGCCCGTGTCCTGATGACAGGCCTGTGGCTCAGTGTCTTTCTATAGCGTGCGGTGCTGCAGGCCCCGCCCTGCGCCTGGAGCCGGATCCTGTAATCTGCTGAACCACAGCTCCACCCAGACACCCAGACCCGCTCCCACACCGAGGCCGGCTCACAGCGACACAGCAGAAAGAAAAAGAAAAATAAACACGCTCGGTTGGGCTGTTTTTTTGGATATTGTCCCTTCTAGAGCCGAGGTCCTCGGGTTTACTGGGTCCCCCCCTCCCCCCCAAAAACTCAAAAACCCCCATGGATCCCAGATAGACCCACCTGGGGTTCTGGGTCTTGGTTAGGTCTGGTTTTGTGGCCACAGGTCACATGTTTTTGAAGGGGAAATGTGATTTTTTTTTTCAGTGGTTTTCATCAGTTTTAAATCACAGGAACACTGAACACAGACTGGCATGTGGCAGCTGAAGTTGCATCAGGATGAAACAGAATATTAAACCACAAGATGTAACATGCATCACATTGGTTTTACTGCAGAGGCATGCTGAAGCCTTTTAATCTTGGGTCTATATTGTACTTGGTACTTTTTGTCTTTGGTCTGTACTGTAGAACTGTAGTTTTAGTCTTAGGATACTACCGTAGTACTGTAATTAGCATTAGTTGCAGATAGTACCTGTTGTCCCAGGCCTGTACTGTCTTACTGTAGTTAGTACTTTTTGTTTTGGGTCTGCACAGTAGTACTGTAGTTTGTACTTTTTGCCCTGTGTCTGTTCTATAACAATGTAGTTAGTAGTACTTTGTATTACTTTTAGTCTTAGTACTGTACTGTAGTACTGTAGTTAGTACTTTTTGTCCTGCGACTACTGTAGTACTGGAGTTAGTAGTCTTAGCACTGTACTGTAGTACTGGAGTTAGTAGTCTTAGTACTGTACTGTAGTACTGTAGTTAGTACCTTTAGTCTTAGTACTGTACTGTAGTACTGTAGTTAGTACTTTTATTCTTATTACTGTACTGTAGTACTGTAGTTAGTACTTTTTGTCCTGTGACTGTACTGTAGTACTGGAGTTAGTACTTTTTGTCTTGGGACTGAACTGCAGTACTGTAGTTAGTACTTTTAGTCCTGCGACTGTACTGCAGTACTGTAGTTAGTACTTTTTGTCCTGCGACTGTACTGTAGTACTGTAGTTAGTACTTTTAGTCCTGCGACTGTACTGCAGTACTGTAGTTAGTACTTTTAGTCCTGCGACTGTACTGCAGTACTGTAGTTAGTACTTTTTGTCTTGGGACTGAACTGCAGTACTGTAGTTAGTACTTTCTGTCCTGCGACTGTACTGCAGTACTGTAGTTAGTACTTTTAGTCCTGCGACTGTACTGCAGTACTGTAGTTAGTACTTTTAGTCCTGGGACTGTACTGCAGTACTGTAGTTAGTACTTTAAATCAGAAACCTCCTCCTGTGTTTTTGTCTTTGTTCAGTTCGTCTCTTCTGAACGATTAGCAGCCGCTTCGCTCGCCTTCAGCCTCCCAGTCACTTCATTACACCACTGAGGTGTGTGTGTGTGTGTGTGTGTGTGTGTGTGTGTGTGTGTGTGTGTGTGTGTGTGCGTGTGTGTGTGTGTGTGTGTTTATAAGGCCATAAATGGCAAAAAGCCAGGACGATGACGGCCGTAGGGGAGAGACTCTGTTGTAGATTCCTCTTCCTCCCACTGGTGTTTCCCTGCTGCTGGGTGGGAGAGCGAGGGAATATGGAAGGAGTGTGTGTGTGTGTGTGTGTGTGCGTGTGTGTGTGTGCGTGTGTGTGTGTGTGTGAGGCGTGTAAAAGAGATAGAGGGAGAGATAGAGGAAGACAGAAAGAGCATGAAAGCGTGAAATAAGGCAGGAAGAGCTGAACGAAAGAAAGCACTGATCTGATTTAATAGGGAAAAAAACAAGGAAAGCTTGTGAGTGTGTGTGAGTGTGTGTGTGTGTGTGTGTGTGAGATAGCAGTCTGACCTAGACAGGTGAGGTTGAGAGAGAGACAAGTAGAGACAGAGAGAGAGAAAGAGAGACAGATAGACGGATAGAATGAGTGAGTCACAAAGTTAGAGAGAGAGTCAGATATGATAGAGAGCAAGACAGTGAGATGGAGTTAGAGAGACAAACTGAAAGAGAGAGTAAGACAGAGACAGAAAAGAGCAAAGAAGAGACAGTCAGAAAGAGAGAGAGTGAGAGAGAAAGAGACACAAAGGTGGACAGAGAGAAAGAGAGACGATCAGAGAGAGAGAGAGAGATGGTCAGAAAGAGAGAGAGACAGAGAGAGAGAGAGACAAACAGAGAGAGAGACAGTCAGACAGAGAGACAGGCAAGTCCGAAACTTCAGTCTCTTAAACACGCTGCCGGCCTCCATCTCGACCCCTGCTGGGCCCGGGAGAAAGAGAGAGAGGCAGAGAGAGAGACATAGAGAGAGAGAGACATAGAGAGAGAGAGAAACATAGAGAGAGAGAGCGAGAGAGAGGGGCGATCGACCTCCACTTGAGCCACACCGGCCACACCGAGCCAGCACTCAACCACACCATATATGGGCGTGTGTGTGTGTGTGTGTGTGTGTGTGTTAGTACAAAAGGGAAAAGGTTAGTAGAAACCCAGTGTGTGTGTGTGTGTGTGTGTGTGTGTGTGTGTGTGTGTGTGTGTGTGTGTGTGTGTGAAGGAGAGCGCTGGATGTTTGCCACCTCATAACTTCAGCCTGTGTGAAGTCGGCTAACACGCCGTCTGGGACACACACACACACACACACACACACACACACACACACACACACACACACATTTTTCAAACCTTTATTTATCCAGGCAGGGTTTGACAAAAATGTGATCTATTCTCAGTTCTATCCCATGTTCCCCTGCTGTATCCTGTTTCAGTCAGGAGGGACCAACAGAACCACGACTGACAAGTTTTACTGCGTGATCCAGTTTACAGAGGAGTGTTGAATTTGCAGAAACATACCGACGACTTTTTGGGAGTTTACCTCACTGGTCTCCTTACCCAGTATCTGACGAGAGGATTGGCACCAAAATCCTCTCTGTGTGTCTGGTAGATAGATCTGTCCGGTGCTTTAGCATGCTAACGATTTAGCGTACAGCATGTTAATTAATCCTTGGTACCTTGCTAGCACCTTGATGGATGTTGATGGGTCTGTACTGGACCACTGTAGTTGGTACTTTTTGTTTTGGGTCTCTATATTCGTAGTTAGTACTTTCTGTCTTGGGTCTTTATGTCTTGGGTCTTTATGTCTTAGGTCTTTTTGTCTTGGGTGTCTACTTTTGGACTGTAGTTAGTACTTTTTTTCTTGGGT